>NC_045546.1:81808683-81823683 GCF_009769535.1 Thamnophis elegans
ATATAACTCTAGGAAGAGTTACTTTTGGAAAGTATCACGTACTCTGATTGCTAGAAAACATGGCAGTTAAGCTACTAACAAAATCATATAATTACAATATATTGTAGCATCTGAACAAACCCAAAGATCTTAACACTTAATTTTAGCAACAACAAAAAAGAGAAACTGTCATGAATATTTGTGATATTGGTCTTAACTTTTAAAATCCTGGATATCTTGGAATCTGATTATGTGAGAACTATAAATTTTGTTTTCTCTAATTACTATCATGTGCATGAGAGGCCCTTTTGAAAACAGCTCTTTTCCACCACTGTAAGACTATGGTGAAACATATTTAATTCTCCAATTTTTCTGCTTTCAAAAAAAGAGAATCCATTTTTAAAAAATTTAGCCTTTAAAGTTGTTACTGGCTTTAATATTGTTCGTATATACATTACTCTGATATTGCAGAATTATGTTTTTTGTATTTCCGCACATTATGCTAGAAAAATAAATAACAAGCATGTTTGAAAATAAAACGTTTTGGGTTTTCATTGCCTTAAATCATTTGAGAAAATGGTTTTCTTGAGAAAATACAAAATTAAATTATTGTTATGCTTTCCTCATTTTTACTTTAAAAACCTGCATAAAAATACAAATCAAAAAATGAATATTATGAAACACTGCTTTCAGTACTGAATGCTAGAGCATTATCTCTAGCATTATAAATTATAAATTGTATCAAAGACTAAATGAGATAAAGCAGTATGTCTGAAAGCAACTTTTGACTGCATTATTATTTTATTTCAAAAATCTGTATGCCATCTGCCCTTATGATTCTAGGCAGTTTGTAATACACACAATTCATTAATATCTTTAATGTCACTGACCATAAGTTTTTTTTTCTTTGCAATAACTACATTTTATGGACAATCCAGAGAAATTGATTTCTGCAGAAATCTGAATCCAATCCTCAATAGCATATTCCTGAGAACTAATGTGTCAATTGTCTATATTATTGCATACTTTTTAAAAAAAATGTTACTCTTGCTAGTGTTTGTAATTTTTCTTACATTAGGTATGAGAGAAGAGAAGAATAGGAATATGGAGAGAAATTCTTTTTCTCTTAACATTTGAAAAATGTTTGCTTTAATACCCCCCTCCCCAATTATATGGAACAATTAAAGAAAACTATTGTTTTTGTTTCAGAAAACTTCCCTTAAAGTGTTCCCAAAGTATAATAATGAAACAAACTATTTTCCTTCCCTTCAAGAACATTGTATGTAAGTCTCCCTCCCATCCAGGATGGGAGGGAGGGTGAGAAGGAAGGGAGGGAGTGGATAGGGAGAGAGGAGTGGTAGAGGGGGAGGGGAAATAGGCTAGAGGGGGTGATGGAGGGAAGATAGGAAGTTGGAGGGAGGTGTATGGAGAGTGGAAGAGGTATATTGGGTTTCTATTTTTTGGGGTATTGTTGACAAGAGGAATTGCTGTGATTATTGTTTAATGTTGTATGGCCCCGGCTATGCACAGTATATATGTGAGTGTATGAAAATGAAAAAATGGAAAATAAAAGCATTTTAATACAAGAACATTGTATGTAAGCACTAAGAACTGATTTAATATGATATGAATACTTAGAAGAAAATGAGTTATATTTGGCAACATAAATACGTAGCTATTGTAATATGCCAGAATACAAGTTTGGGTGACGTATAGTATATTATAAAATGAAATGATTGATCGCATGCAATGGTAATTATAAAAGTCACCCATTGTTTTCTACACAAGAGAAGTTGTCTGATGTAAATTCTATCGTGCCCAATAGGTCTTTCAGAAATAATGGCCAATGACTTAAACATGGACAGAGTTGCTATATCATTAAGGGCATCGAAGGACATACAGAATGTGCCAGAAATATTTCACTATTTAAACAGTCCCTGATTTCTGGTATATAAACAAACCGTGTCTCTTGTTTACTTGAGGAACCCACTTCACAGAAAATATGTCGCAAGAGTTTATTTCCAACGCATAATACAAGACTGCATGAGGTTAGGCTTTAAGCGGAAAAGTTGCGAAAGAAAATAAACATGTTTTTTTTTTTTTTGGCTGAAGCATTCACATGCTGTGATAAACTTGTGCCAGGACATTCCTGCCAAAGTTAGCAACTAATCAGGGGTTCGGATGGAAAACACACCCTCTAAGTATCATTATAAACCCGGATGCTGTGACTTCTGTAAAGAGAGTGTTTGGTAACACTTGCTTGTGTTTTATAAATAATTGTGTTTAGCAAGCCAGGTTACAAGTAAAGGTCAGAAGGCTAATGCTTTATTCTTCAGCAATAACTATGCACACAAAACCCCTTCTGACCTTCAATCCTCCACACTTCTCTTACTGGATGACAATTTGAAAGTATTCATAAAATTAATTTTTTACCTGTATGAGGTCGAGGTTGAGGTTTATTCGATTTATATGCCGCCCTTCTCCCAAGGACTCAGGGCGGCGTACAACGTTAAAACAAACACATACTACAAAAGTTAAAAAGAAATTAAATAGGATATCCCCAAACCCAATTAAAATTAACAATGACACATTTTTTTAAAAGAATTCAAATTAACAGTAATCAATACTTTGATTTGTTTTGTTCAGGCCAGGCTGGCTTGCTGGAAAAGCCAACATTTTAGGGCACGTCGGAAGGACCGGAAGTCGGGGATTATACGAAGCTCCGGGGGGCAGATCATTCCAGAGGGAAGGCGCTCCCACAGAGAAGGCTCTCCCCCTGGGGGTCGCTAGCCGACACTGTCTGGCCGACGGCACCCTGAGGAGGCCAACTCTGTGGGATCGCACTGGACGATGGGAGGCTATCGGTATGCAAAATGAACAAAGACAACTCATATGTTTCTACCTTCTAATCAGTGTTGACACCAAACAATTGCATGCCTAGTCACTGTAGGATTTGGAAATGGTTTGCCATTGTCTTCTTTCAAGAGCTAAGAGAGAGTGACTGGCTCAAGGTCAATCAACTAGCTTTGGGCCTAAGGTGGGACCAGAACTCACCATCTCCCGGTTTCTAGCCTGGTGACTTAACTGCTACATCAAACTGTCTCTCAAAACTCACTGTTTTCTTAGGAGTCCCGTCCCCCCTCCACCCTGGCATGGTTTAAAACTATTTATTCTTATAGAATATAAATAGAAGTGAAGAATTACAAGTTATAATATAAAAATCAAAGTTTGAAAGGTATGAAGAAGTAAAGGATCTAACACTTAAACCATTATCTTCTTACAATCTTAGGCATCAGTGAAATTATTTATAATCCAGTTTTTAATGGAAAATCCAATAGAATAAGAGTTAACAAGAATTGTAGATTGAAAAAAAATGTGTTGTATATGTGTTCATTTTGTCTGTCTGCCTGTCTTATCATGTATCTATCTGCTTCTCAATAAGCTTGAGGGAATGCCATATATATAATTACATAAAATCCTATATATTGTTTCTTACAACATACAGAGCACATTATATTCGATACACTTTACTGCCCTCTTCAGGATCTTCACACCAATTACCAAGAATGTAATTTATTCTTTGGAATAGACAAAAAAAAAAATAATATTTCAGTAAGCATTCCTGCAAATTGCCATGCTTCCAATTAAAAGAGCATTATGATTTTTTGATGTCCAAAATATGGATAGATGGCATTTAGATCCTAAAAAGCTGGCTTCTATGTATCCGAATGTACAGCCTAAATGTTGGAAGTGTGGTTCTCTCGATGCTACATATTTTCATATATGTAGCATCGAGTACAAAAGGTTGCCAAAAGGTTAAGGCATTTTGGATAAAAATATGGTGGATTATGCAAAATATCTTTAAAAGAAGGATAAAGTTTACTCCTCAGTTATTCTTACTAGGTATATGTACTGACTTTACAGTGGTAGAGACTAACTTGATTCTGCACCTAATAAGGGCAGCAAGACTGTTGGTGGCGCAATACTGGAAGAAGGAAGACTTGCCTACAATTCAAGAATGGACATTGAAAGTTACAAACTTAGCCGAGATGGCTAAAATATCGGCATATCTTAAAGATCACTCAAATGAGAGATATAAACGAGATTGGAAAAAATGGATTGACTATATACAAAATAAATACGGGACCAAGAAATTCCAGTTAGCCTATGCTTAAGATCAGAAATGATTTAAATTGTTTAAAGTTAGTTCAGCAAGAAGAAGCGAAGATCAATGTAGAGATGTCATTAATTTCTTTATTTCTTTTTTCTCAATAGATTTTAGACTGTGTTTGTTAAAAATCCATACCGTGTACGGGTTCTGGGAAGTCGGGGGGGGAGGAGGAGGGGGGTTGGGGGGGAAGGTGGAGGGAGGGAGGGGTATACATTAGGCTGGACAAGAATTTGGTGGTAAACTAGAACTATTTTGACACACAGAAAAATTGTACTCCGATGTCTTACTGATTGAGGAATGATGAAATGTTTGTTTTAAAAGAAAATAAAATTTTTGAATCGCAAAAGTATGGATATGGCATGGGAAGCTTCCTGCCTACTTTCCCCAGTATTTATTGAAGAAACTTTGAAGAAGAGCAGCAACAGAATTTGTCTCCATAAAGTCATATTTTATGCTGAGAATTGTAAGCAACTTCGGGAAAAAGTGCTAAAACATTTTTAATGTTTCCTGATGAATACTGGGAAGTTGGGAATGAAAAGGGATCACACGGTTTATCTTTTGTCCATGATTACTGTCTTTGAGTCTTCACAAAGGAAGGCTTCATCACCTTCCTGTAATTTGTATTTGTGTGTTGGTGTATACATACATACATACAGTATATATGTCATTTATAACATTTGTAAAATACATGTTACATATGTCACCATTTCTGACAGCTCTTAGTAGAGTTTTGCTGATTAGGACTGGATGATAAATATTTACAATTTGATTATTGACAAGGGACGAGATTTGGGAAGAAGAGATTTTTTTTTAACTGAAATACTAAAGAAGATGAAATGTTTTATACTTGTCTGGAAGTCATCTTATGCATATACCTTTTTTCTTTTCTTTTTCTTTTATCTCTCTCTGCACTTTTATTTTTCAATTTCTTTGTATTACTCTTTCATGTTTCTATTTGTAAACTTTAATAAACTTATTTGAAATAAACGAATAAATTCAATTCAATTCAATCACTATAAACATATATACAAAATACAGTGTAGTATTTTCTAAATACTTTTGGGAAAAAAGTTTATAACATCCTTTAGATGTATGGGAGCTGCCTAATTCCAGGAGAGTTTCTGCCTATCCAATAAGAATCATTAAGGAAGACACTCCTTGAATCATACTTTTGAATGATTGCCATTATTAACATGGCACTTCAAGGATATTTCCCTTCTGCAGGTGTCCATCTTTAGAATAATGTCCTAGGTCAGTGGTTCCCAAACTTGGCAACTTTAAGACTTGTGGATTTCAACTCCCAGAATTCTCCAGCCAGCTGGCTGGAGAATTCTGGGAGTTGAAGTCCACAAGTCTTAAAGTTGCCAAGTTTGGGAACCACTGTCCTAGGTCAACATGAGCCCAACTGTAATGGGAAGAAGGAATGAACTTGAGAAACAGCAGGAAGAGTCACAACCGAGGCAACAGCGTTAAAAGAAATTTGAGTCCAAGTCAGAAACGTAATTTTCGCATTGCTATCTATTTTCCAGCGGGTACATCATTCTATTCATTCAAAAGCCAGTTTGTTATCACAGCGATAGGTGTTAATTTAGGCATACAGAGAACATATTTCCATCAAATAGCCTTTCAGCTATGAATCATCCTAGACAACTTGGGCAATGCAATTTCTCTTGGCCTGACGTATCCCAAGCGATTC
The DNA here is from genome assembly GCF_009769535.1 of Thamnophis elegans. Lineage (NCBI taxonomy): Eukaryota > Metazoa > Chordata > Lepidosauria > Squamata > Natricidae > Thamnophis > Thamnophis elegans. Next base: position 81,814,530 of record NC_045546.1, read on the forward strand.
TACTACGAACGATTAAAACTGTGAATACAGATGCCAAGCTCTTTCAGGGAAAGAGTAGAACAATCCAGCAATCTTGTTTCTTTTGCCAACGAGAGGTAAAAGTAAAGGGTGATATAGAGGTGGCAGTTTTTGTCCCCCATCTAGATGTGTCTTATTATTATAGCGTTTGTGCTGACGTCACATCTCAGATGGAATACAGATTTTTAAGTGCATTACAGCCATACGCCAAATAGTCATTTGCTAAAGGAATCTGGCAAAAGAAAAATTCACCGAGTGTTTTACCCAGACTAACTTTCATTGCAGCAGGTGCTCTATAGCATTTTATTTAGAACTTCTTAAAAGAAGGAAATCTGAAATTGTGAACAAACATTCTTCTGAATCACAGGAAAATATAAACAGTAGTATTGAATTTACAGCATATGCTACCTGAGTCCTAGAGACTCTGGATGATTTGCAAACGAAGACGTGTTTAAAAACAAGGAAAATTGGCAGAAATGATTAAACTGGATGGAGCAAAGAAGAGAAGGTTTCAATCACCCTTGCCAAAGGCCAGGTCTTCAGGGCCTTTTGAAACCCAGAATCGTGAATGTACTGAGCCCCCTCGTCCCACACCAACACACTCCGAGCCAAAGATAAGTTACGGCATTTAATTAACAGACAGACAGGTCCTTGGCAGCAATCCAGCACAGATAAGCCCTGGCAGCAATCCAGCCTGCCAAGCTCACAATAATGTTCTCCAACATTAGTTCCTGCGTTGACTTCTGCAAAAGGTGTGTGTGCACAAGCAGTCCTTTTATAGTCTGGAGAGGAGCCTAATTACCACCAGCTGAGTGCAATTACCTCCTGTACTTGCACAACTGTTCCTGATGCCTATCAGCTCTTCAGTGCTGGGCATCCAGGAACAACTCACTGCTGACATCAGGATCACACTCCCTTGTCTCCTCCCCACTGGTCCAAGGCTCAGGCTCCTCCTGGTGGCCAACCAGCCTCTCTGTGCCCTGCTCGGAGTCGGAACCCTGTCCAGGGTCCTCCACATCCTCCAGAGCCGACTCATAGGGCCCCTCGCTGTCGGAGTCTGGTGGCAGCTCCAACGGCTCCTGCTGGGCCACAACAGGTGAGGGTGTTTGAATTTCAGGGTAACCTCATCTCAGAGGTGCTACTACACAGATGACCTCAGGAGGAATCTATAGCACGCTAACCCTGCCAGATCAGATCAGCTGGGAAGATCATATGGGAGGCAGGAAACTCTTCAATTAACCAGGTCCTATGCGATAGTAACCAGCAGCTTGAAAGCAAAAGCAATAGCAGTTAGACTTATATACCGCTTCATAGGGCTTTCAGCCCTCTCTAAGCGGTTTACAGAGTCAGCATATTGCCCCCAACAATCTGGGTCCTCATTTTACCCACCTCGGAAGGATGGAAGGCTGAGTCAACCTTGAGCCGGTGAGATTTGAACAGCCGAACTGCTGAACTGCAGTCAGCTGAAGTAGCCTGCAGTGCTGCACTCTAACCACTGCGCCACCTGGCAATCAGTACAGCTCATGAAGCAGAGATGTTACACCAGCATATTGAGGCATATTCATCATCCCTTGTCCTGCCACATTTGGACCCATTGAAGCTTCTGGTAATCTTTAGAGACAGCCCCATGCAGAGTGCATGACCAGAACATGGATGATATTGAATATTTCACCCTGTTATCTTTGGCTCAGATGGACAAAGAATAAGACTGAACGGAAGCAGGGCAAAATTTACGGGATACTTTGATAAATCGATTAATTAAAATATTTATAACATTTGTGGAAAAGGTTACCAAAAGTAGAAACCCAAATTCATTCTTCAGCTGAAAATCATGAGGAAATTCTGATAACTTAAAAGTCCCCGGCAAAATGAAGATTGTACGTGGAGTAAGGAGTAACTCAGTAGCACTTACTATTCAGTCAGACGTCGCCATAACTTCCCACCTGAAATCAGAATAGGATAATCAATCAAAGCAAAAAGTATTTCCTTTGTGGCCTAGAATATATTACTTATGAGCCATCAAGTTTGTTTGTTCGTAATATGATTGCACATGTATATTGTCTTCTCTTATTTTTTCTTTAAAACTAAGATATGTTAAGTATATTGAAATGGAAGCATAAATACCATCAACATAGAATGGAGTTTGCTCAGAAGCGGAAATACACCAATGGGAGGAAGAGTGGGAAACAGAAGAGAGAAGAAAGATGGGAAGAGAGGGATAGGAGAGAGGGTAAGGGGGAAGATGAGGAGAATAAGGAGGAGTGGAATGAAGAGAGAGGAGAAGGAGAAAGGAAGGGGAAGTAGAGTAGAAAAGGTTGATGGAGGGAAGAAAGGAGGTAGGAGAGAGGTAGAAGAAGGAGGTGTATGGAGAGCAGAAGAGCTAATAATGGGTTTTTATCTTTTTGGGCGTTGATGGCAAGAGGAACTGATGTAATTACTACTTCATACAATAGGATATTGGCTATGTAATAGTATACATGTGATTATATGTTATGAAAATGGAAAATAAAAAAAGTATATTTCAGAAAAAAAAGTTCGTTCGTTCGTTCTCTCTCTCTCTCTCATGCGCGCGCACACACACACACGACCCATATTCAGATCATACTTAAGCCACACAAATGTAACATAGGAATTGGCTTTTGTAGGCAAAGAAACCACATAACACCATACAAACTTTCAAAAATGCTTAGGTGAATATGAACTTTACAATTTAGGAGCTGACATCTGAACATGTTCTGGGATAAATTAGTTGATATGAGACATTTCTCTTAGTGGGCTGATAAATTATCTAATCACAGTATTAAGCAATTAATTAATTAATTTAATGTATGCCGCCCATCTTGCCAAAGGCTTCTTGGATAAAATGCAACGTCAAAGATTAAAACCATAAAGAAGGATCTTAGATTTCAAAATTCAATTAAAATAAAACTAAGAATGGAGAGGGAGGGAACCCTTTCTACTTATGTGGCACCCAAGGTAGATTACTCGGGACTGTAATTTCTAAATTAGGTGGACACAGTGATACTGTTTAACTTCCAAACTTTTCTGATGATAACTTTACATGCTAAACTAGGTAGAAAAACAAATCCTTACCTTTTAGTCTAGACAGCACTAATTCCTTCATCATTTGCATAAAGACGATTCCAAGTAGTATGAGTGAAATCAGGTGGTAAAATTTCCAAGGAGTTAGCGCTAGGAACCTACAAGAGAATTACACCACAATCATTTCACTGAGCTTAGAAAGTCTCTCTTCTTTAAAAAGCTACATGAAATCACCAGGAATCAAAATCAATTTAAAACAAAACCTAATTTTGTAAATTTAATGTGACTGCTTGCCAAGTTTAATTTAAAAAAAATTCTGTGCTGTGTTGCCATTAAGCAAACATTGTGTAAAATGTAGAATAGAATAGGATAGGATAAGCTGGAAGGGACTTTGAAGGCAATATAATTTTTAAAAATTATAATTTAAAAAATTGTTTCTCCACCTTCCACCCCCCAAAAAGAATTATTTGCCAAAAGCAAAGAATTATTTATAGGCCCACTCTTATGATTTTGGAAGAATATTATTGAATTTGTGGGGATGGGAGAAAAATTAAATGTTATTTTTCAAAATTTTACTCTAGATTTAAATCTTCAGAAACCACATATTTAAAAAAAAACAGTCTGAAAATGTATACATCACATTGTGTCATCGTAAAGTTTGGTTTAGCTTTAATGTCATGTGAAAACCCATCAACTGTGGCTTATAAACAAAGTTGATGGCATTGCATTATATGAAGCAGACTATATTACCTTGTTTAAGATATTTGTTAAATAAACGTTGGCTTAGTGTGATGTGTACATTTATCTCTTTAATGTGGGATTCTAACACACAATAAGGTTTTGTTTTTGAAAGATGCAATTATACAGAACGTGTTTATAAAAGTTCTAACAATGAATTCTTGAAAATAATGTGCAACTCTTTAATATGTATGTATGTATGTATGTATGTATGTATGTATGTATGTATGTATGTTACCATTTTCTAGTAGTGGCATCTTCTTAAAAGAGAATGCAGAGCAAAAAAGCTGCATGTCACATTTCCTTGAACATCAGTTTCCTTTCCAAATGCATCGGTCAATAGTTTCTTACTAGATCCAACAGTTGTCTTATGAAAAAAAGAGAGATTTATAGTACCCTTCTCACCTGCTCATTTATTTCAGTCTCAGAAAAGGCTTTCATATCTGATCCTAACTCAACTATGGCAAACTACAAATACAGAAGACTTCATTTGCATTCATATTATCAATGGAATGATAGGAGCATTTGGAGGAGATTGAAGTGGTTACTTCATCAGAGAAAATGTGATAGAAACTGTATCGGTTGTATCATTATTGTCTCAAATAGTAAGGTATATTAGACATAAGGCTGTGGTAGCTTAAGATTTACATTTAGAACATTAGCTAAAGATTAACCCATAGCTTCAATTCAGCAAGCATTTCAAAATGGTATTTCTTTAAACAAAGCAATATATATGAGATATATGAGCAATATATATAAGAGCCGAGGTGGCACAGTGATTAAACGCAGCACTGCAGGCTACTTCAGCTGACTGCAGTTCTGCAGTTCGGCTGTTCAAATCTCACCGGCTCAGGGTTGACTCAGCCTTCCATCCTTCCGAGGTGGGTAAAATGAGGACCCGGATTGTTTTTTGGGGCCGATATGCTGACTCTGTAAACCGCTTAGAGAGGGCTGAAAGCCCTATGAAGCGGTATATAAGTCTAACTGCTATTCCTATTGCTATATTAATTGGGGAGAGGGAGTTCCTGTTTCGAATTGTAATTTGTCCCAAATGTTTGATATTTCTATAAAAAATGATAATAGTTGCACATTGTTCAAGACCTTGGCAAAAACCTATTCAACCAATACCGTTTAAGCAGCCTAACTATGCACAGGATGGCATCTCTTCGGCATCAAAGCAACTCGGTCCCCATAACATATAAAAATCAGACAAAAAAGCCTAACCAATTCAGCATCTTCTTTCTTTCTCCCATCTTCTTATTGCATTCTTTGACAAAGTGACAAAATTTGTGGACCAGAAGAATGCCGTTGATATAGTTTACTTGGACTTTAGTAAGGCATTTGATAAGGTAGACCATAACCTACTACTAGATAAAGTAGAAGAATGTGGGTTGGACAGCATCATCACCAGATGGATTCGTAACTGGCTGACCAACCGCACTCAACGTGTAGTCTTCAATGGAACTGCATCTACATGGAGGGAAGTATGCAGTGGAGGACCCCAAGGCTCTGTCTTAGGCCCAGTACTCTTCAACATCTTCATCAATGATTTGGATGAGGGAATAAATGGGGAACTCATCAAATTTGCAGATGACACCAAGCTGGCAGGAATAGCCAACACTCCAGAAGACAGGCTTAAGATACAGAAGGATCTTGACAAACTTGAACATTGGGCACTATCTAATAAAATGAAATTCAGTGGTGAAAAGAGTAAGATTCTACATTTAGGCAAGAAAAACGAAATGCACAGGTACAGTATAGGTGGTACCTTGCTCAATAGTAGTAACTGTGAGAGGGATCTTGGAGTCCTAGTGGACAACCATTTAAATACGAGCCAGCAGCTGCCAAAAAAAGGCAAAACAGTTCTAGGCTACATAAACAGAGGGATAGAATCAAAATCACGTTAATACCAGTTTATAATGCCTCGGTAAGGCCATACTTGGAATACTGCATCCAACTTTGGTCGCCACGATGTAGAAAAGATGTGGAGACTCTAGAAAGAGTGCAGAGAAGAGCAACAAAGATGATTAGGGGGCTGGAGACTAAAACATATGAAGAACGGTTGCAGGAACTGGTATGTCTAGTTTAATGAAAAGAAGGACTAGGGGAGACATGATAGCTGTGTTCCAATATTTTAGGGTTTGCCACAAAGAAGAGGGAGTCAAACTATTCTCCAAGGCACCTGAGGGTAGAACAAGAAGCAATGGGTGGAAACTAATCAAGGAGAGAAGCAACTTAGAACTGAGGAGAAATTTCCTGACAGAACAATTAATTAGTGGAACAGCTTGCCTCCAGAAGTTGTGAATGCCCCAACACTGGAAGTCTTTAAGAAGATGTTGGATAGCCATTCGTCTGAAATGGTATAGGGTTTCCTGCCTAGGCAGGGGGTTGGACTAGAAGTCCTCCAAGGTCCCTTCCAACTCTGCTATTGTATTGCATTCTTCTTCTGACAGCAAGATGCCTTTGGGACAATGTGCTATTCTGCTGCTCCTCGCCTACACTTGTTACTAAAAGGCATACTGCCTCTGAAGCTGGGTTTCAGAAATTGAGAGCTGTAACTTTTAAAGGCTATTAAAATATTCCCACATTTTATGCCCAGCCATTTCAAAGCAAATTAAGGCTGTTTTGGGCTGTCTGAACTGCCACTTTAACTGGATAGTCCTGGATTCGCGCACAAGTTGAGAAAGCATTTCCTTTTCCCTTCCAGTTCATGGTGCAAGTAAGTCCATATTTAGGGAAAGCCTTGTTTAGCAAATCTTCACAGTTATGAGGAAAAAGGAACCTTGCGACAATCTTCACATTTACAACCTTCACAAGGTTGAAAGACCCATAACCAGCTTCTCCTGGTGGTGGATCTGATGAGAAGGGTAGATGTAGTCAGAGAGAGAGGCAATCTCTTAAATATCCCGGTTCCATGCCATGTATGTAAGTTAGAATCTAGAGAAGTACATAATAGCAATAGCAGTTAGACTTATATACCGCTTCATAGGGTATATATAGGGTAGGCTACTTCAGCTGACTGCAGTTCTGCAGTTCGGCTGTTCAAATCTCACCGGCTCAGGGTTGACTCAGCCTTCCATCCTTCCGAGGTGGGTAAAATGAGGACCCAGATTGTTGTTGGGGGCAATATGCTGACTCTGTAAACCGCTTAGAGAGGGCTGAAAGCCCTATGAAGCAGTATATAAGTCTAACTGCTATTGCTATTGCTATAGGTTGTGGCTGAAATGTTTAAACAAGTCCAAACCCCAAATCAGAATGTATGATGAAGATTCCTAAACCATTGCGCTAATTTCTCACATGGCTAAATAAGTTACTATAAAGAATAATAGGTTCATAAATGAAGAAAGAAATGCCGCATGCGGGGGGGGGGGGAATCAAGAGAGACAAAAGAGCAAAAAACGGAAAGAAGAAACAGACAGTAACTAAAAATGGCCTACTGTTGCTCTATTGACTAAAGCAAGATTTTTGATTGTGTAGATCAGGGGTAGTCAACCTTTTTATACCTACCACCAACTTTTGTAACTCTGTTAGTAGTAAAATTTTCTAGCCGCCCACCGGTTCCACAGTAATGGTGATTTATGAAGTAGGGAAGTAACTTTACTTTATAAAATTTATAAAGCAGCGTTACAGCAAACCCCTACCGCCCACCATGAAAGCTGGAATGCCCACTAGTGGGCGGTAGAGACCAGGTTGACTAACACTGGTGTAGATCATAACAGGATATACTAAGGCTAATGGGTGTGCCACAGCATCTTGTCATTATTCTAGAAGCATATCGGTATTCAATTGGGGGGACAATTTATGAATGGGTTTTTTTTATTGAAATTTTTTGGAAAAAAAAACTTTTACAAATGTTTACCTCCCTCCCCCTCCCCTCCCCACCCAAACCCGACCCCCCCCCAACCTTCTCCCCTCCCTGACTTCCCGGAACCAATGCAAGGTATAAATCTTTAACAAAGATGTTCTAAAATAAACTTAAAGAAAGTTAGTATCATCTTTCATTTGAGCTTTAACTCCTCTTTGCTAGGCCAGCTCTAAACAGATTATATCATTCCTTGTTTCTTCAGTCAAAAACTATCTGGAATTTCTTAGTCCCATATTTATTTTGAGTATAGTCAATCCAGCCACAGCATCTTGTCATTATTCTAGAAATATATCAGTATTCAATTGGGGGGACAATTTATGGGTGGGGTTTTTTATTGAAATTTTTTGAAAAAAAAAACTTTTACAAATGTTTACCTCCCTCCCCCTCCTCCTACCCTCCCCACCCAAACCTGACCCCCCCCCAACCTTCTCCCCTCCCTGACTTCCCGGAACCAATACAGGGTATAAATCTTTAACAAAGATGTTCTAAAATAAACTAAAAGAAAGTTAGTATCATCTTTCATTTGAGCTTTAACTCCTCTTTGCTAGGCTAACTCTAAACAGATTATATCATTCCTTGTTTCTTCAGTCAAAAACTATCTGGAATTTCTTAGTCCCATATTTATTTTGAGTATAGTCAATCCAGCCACAGCATCTTGTCATTATTCTAGAAATATATCAGTATTCAATTGGGGGGGGGGACAATTTATGGGTGGGGGTTTTTTTGCACATTTTTTTTGTCTTATCTTGTATTTTAACATTTTGAATAAAACAAATTTGGAAGAAAAAAAGAACTGTAAGAACTGACAGCTATTCTGAACAGAAAACAAGATAAGAACACCTGCCATTCTCATTTCAGTTTAACTAAATTTATTGTACGGACGGCAGAATTAAAGAAATAACAGTTGAATTTAAAATGCAAAGCGCTAAACTGCTAACAAATGTGTGCTGAAACTACTTGGTCAGCTGAGAAAGATTTTAAAATTACGAAACTAAAATTGGAAAGTAAAAATCTGTTACATCTGTTAGAAAATATGTCAGTCAACCTGCTTCGCAAACATGCAAGCAAATAATAAAGAAGGGAAGGTGTTATATCGTTTTGTTTTCTTTGGCACAATCAGAAGGCAAAAAAAAAATGGATAATGTGAAGGAGAATTCAGTCTCTGGGGAAAGCAATGACAAAACTTAGGTAAGTCATGAACAATAATATTTTTCCCCCTCCCTTGGAGTAGGAAGAAGATGATTCTCATTGTACATGTTTTGTATTAATTGGCTGGATGTCATCTTGTTTACGTTGTAATTTATTTGATGCTGTGACCAGCCCAGACTTGTTTTGAAGTCAAAACAGTGCCTAGACTTAATAAAATACACATGGATAAATATACATACATACATACATACATACATACATACATACATACATACATACATATTATGATAAGAAAGATCAAAACAGTGTTTCTGATGCTGGAAGATGGCCTTGGATGAAAAA
>NC_045546.1:81828683-81976937 GCF_009769535.1 Thamnophis elegans
CAAAGGAGCGAGCGAAGGGAGGCAGATGATTTATGGCTTTGCCAGAAAAAAAAAAAAGAGAAGTGTGATAACACGGCAAGCCAGTATTGGATAATTTTTTTCTTCTGATACTTCTTTCTCATCTGTTTTCTTACCCAGGTCTGTAGGAAGTTTATCACCCAGCCCTCTCCCAGAAAAAGGAAATATTGAAAAGGCAGAATATTTCTCTGGATGTGAAAAAGGAAGAAACATGTTTTAAAAGACTGAAGAGCTGCCTGTAGCTTCCTGCCCATCCCCACTTTGTCATTAAGAGGGCCAAGCTAGTCCCTTTACATAATAAAGAGTTCTCCCCTTCAGTTCCAGGGGGATGGGATTAAGGCATGATAATATTGGCCCTTTACTCAACACCCCACATGGCATCTGAGAACTCAACCAAACCTGGATTCTAAACGCAGCCTAGAGAGTTGCCCCTGCATGGGCCCATGGGAGTCTAACAACCAATCAGATACAAGCTCATGATCAAAGGCCAGAGAGGGCATAAAACCAGGGACTCAGCTTCTCTTCCTCCCTTGTTTTCCCTTCTCTTCTCCACCAACATTGAAGCATTTGATCCCCTTTTTCTGTTCAGGACTCAAGCCATGTGGCCCTGTCCACCATTAAAACCATCTTTCCAAGCAGCCTCCATGTCTCCAGTGTCTTTTTCCCCACTTGGAGCCGAACCCAGGACATTTCTTCCAACAGGTCCATTTGCAAAATCTCTCCACGCAGGAATACATATATTTTTTTAAAACTGCATAACACACATACTGGTACCCTCTTTTTAAAAAAATAATAATAATAATCTCGCCTTCGTTTTCTCAAAATATTTACTTAACATTTCCCCCCCACAATCTTGCTTATGAAAAGTTTTGTCTTAACTTCCCATATTTGGGGGTATCATTTAAAAAGTTCCTGGCAAAAGATTTCTCTCCATCCCCACCAATTGGGGAGAGCTGCCACCTGGATTGCACTACGTGGACTTCACTCAATGTTGTTTTCATCTTCATTCATTGGGGAATATCTGAGATGGGCGGAGAGAAGAAGGCGGCTAATTCTATCTTGTTACTGTTGTCAAATGTATGATAAACTCAACAGGTAAAGCTACAAATAAGTCTTATCAGGTGAAGCATGTATTTACTTCCAGTATTTTAATTTTGTCACAGAAGAATTTTAAATGTCATGCTCTTTCTTCTTCAGTAAACAATAGCATCCTGTGCTTAGTATCTTTTGAGTAATCTTCAGTGATTTCTAATATGATCTACCAGGATATGATCTAATGTGATCATACAGCAAAAGATTGCCTTTGTGGTTTGTAAGATTTCAAATGGATGCAACAAATTGCGATGACTGTCAGTCAAATTATGAGATCAGTTCCAACCCAATAAAAACTACCAGAATGGCAGTTTTTCCCCATTGAGATAAAAGTATTCTAATTATCACAAAGTATCTGAAAGTCTTTTCTTTGCTCAAAAAGAAATAGAATCTATAAAGAAAACACTTCTTTGCAGAGTGCCAAAGACAGATCTGAATCAACATTTTTCAAGACCTGTAAATTTTATTTAAAACGATAAATACATTTGTTGATTGTGTGATAGGTTACGGCTTTAAAAAGGCTCAAAGAAAAATTGTTTTTTTGGAATAAGCCATCTGGAATCATTGAGTGTGAATGGGGTAGCCATAGAAATTTTCTTAAATGAAACAAACGAACAAATCCAACATTTTGTGTCAGAATTTAAAGTCGCATCTAGGGGGAAAAAAAACGTTTACTTTTTCTTCTTGTATTCAGCAATCAAATTTTTCAAAGATATTCTGCAGAGCTGTGATGGCGAAACTATGGCATGTGGGCCACAGGTGGCAAGCAGAGCCATTTCTGAGGCACGTGGGGCGTTGCCCTGTCAGCTCCAGCCAGGAGTGGGTTTGTCGCCCCGTTCCAACCGGTTCAGTTGGAACGGGGCCGGCGGCGTCCGCGTGCACGCACGCGGCGCACGCATGCGTACTAGCGTCTGTGCGATGCTCCAGCTGCTCCTGGAGGATCGCGCAGGCACTGTATGCGTCCTGCGCATGCGTGGAAGCGCAGAACTCGTCAAAACCCGGTAAGGAGCGCAGGCGGGCGGGTGGGCCCTTCGCCATTCCCGGAAGTTACTTATTTCCAGGTTCGCCGACCAACTGGTTCGCAGGGACCGCCGCGAACCGGTTGAAACCCACCCCTGGCTCCAGCACACATGCGTGTGCTGGCAAGCTGATTTTCGGCCTTGATTTTCACCTGTTTTTCGCCCTCCAGAGGCTTCAACCGGCTTTCCTGAAGCCTGGGGAGGGCAAAAAACGGCCCAACGCACCTTCCGGAAGTCTGGACGTTTTAGTGAGGCCTGCGCGCATGTGTGCAGTGTGTGTGTTTGTGCATGCATACCCAGGGGGGGAGGCATTGCATTATGGGTGTGGGTATGCTACCCCTCCATGCTCCCCCTTTTTTTGGCACACCTCAACAAAAAGGTTAGCCATCCCTGCTGTAGAATATGCCATATTTACCTTGTGAAGAACGTGCTATATATTTTGTATATTTATAGATTGTATTTTAATCTCCTCATTGAACTATCCATATCTTCAGTATAAAACCTGTGATAACTCCATCTCTCTTTATTGTAAAATTTCTCTTTTCCACTTATGAGATATAGCAATAGCAGTTAGACTTATATACCGCTTCATAGGTCTTTCAGCCCTCTCTAAGCAGTTTACAGAGTCAGCATATCGCCCCCACAGTCTGGGTCCTCATTTCACCCACCTCCGAAGGATGGAAGGCTGAGTCAACCTTGAGCCGGTGAGATTAGAACCGCCGAACTGCAGATAACAGTCAGCTGAAGTGGCCTGTAGTACTGCACCCTAACCACTGCGCCACCTCGGCTCATCATATATGACTTTTCTTAACAATGGAAATAGGGTTTGAACGCTGAAAATGAAAAACTGTTATTTGTGTCTTTTGAGCAAGCTTAATGCAAATACAGTACAAGACTTTTCATTGAAGACTATAACCTGATGCAGATATAGCTTAAATAGGAAACCCTCATCTTTCTCTACCCCTTTTCTTCCATTTCAAAAGTCCACGTTGTTTTGTAAATTGTGTAAATTGTGTTGTCCTTAAACAATGAAATCGTATTGTTTATTAATGTGGATAGCTTTTTCCAAAGATGGGCTCATACACATATTCTGTTAATGTACCCATCCAGGTATGTATGGGAACTTGAGCACAGGAGTATTCTGCTGATGTTCCCAATAATTGGTTTATGCTTCGGGTATTGAAAGTAGTATGTCACCAGAAATATATTTATTTCAGGTATCATATCCAATTTGTCTTCCAATTTAGTACTACGAGTGCCAAATGTATTCTTAATAGCTTTGTTATTTCTTCTCATCTTAAATTAACATCTTATCTTTCCGTTATCTAAATTGTTGACTTTGGTAAGAAGATGATAGGGCCTTCTTGGGAACCATTCATATACGAACAAGTCATTTCCAGCAAGCATGAAAAAAATTTAAATTTCCTGTTTTAGTACTACCTGTTAAAGTGGTAATTAAATTGTTATCCGGATGATGTTTCAGAATGCCGATCTCTCACTCACCCACCCCTTCTTCAAAGAAAGAAGTCCTAATATTTTCCCCCCAAACTCTAAAGGTGAACCTAGTTTGTAATGTTCAGATGGCTGAGACTATTTTCCCCTTTTTCTTTCCTGTTTACAAGGGGAGATACGAGACAGACATAAATGGTGTTTATGAAGCATTTCATGTAAAGGCTTGGGAGGGCGTGTACAATAGTCCTTTCAGCAGTGAATTCCTCAAACCTGAAATAAATATGTTTTAGTACTGTATGTGCATCCATATTATTTGAGGAGCCGAGGTGGCACAGTGGTTAGGGTGCAGTACTGCAGGCCACTTTAGCTGACTGTGATCTGCAGTTCGGCTGTTCAAATCTCACCGGCTCAAGGTCAACTCAGCCTTCCATCCTTCCGAGGTGGGTGAAATGAGGACCCGGACTATGGGGGCAAGTTGCTGACTCAATTTGCTAAAAAAAATTGTAAACCACTTAGAGAGGGCTGAAAGCCCTCTGAAGCGGTATATAAGTCTAATTAATAAATAATAATAAATAAATAAATTTGCCGAGGTTTGTACTGTGATTTATGTATTGGAGATTACTTTGTTACTGTTGGCTGTCTTTAACTCAGATGCTGAACTTTTTAGCTTGTTTTTTTATCTACTATTGTTTTATTTTGTATTTTTTTTCGTGTATTGCATGAAGAATAGTAGTTATGGGACAAAATAAAAGCAAATAACCGTTGTTGCCATTGCTAATATGACTCCATCAACTATTGAGCTATCAGGTAGAGATGAGAAATAATTGTGTGTAGTTTGGATCATTTCATTGCAATGCTGTTATTGTTTTGAGGATTGTGCCATTTGAATTTCTGTAAGATGTTTTAGTACTGTAAATCACTTCAGGTATATTTTACTGTAGAACAACAGAATATGGAAGTGAAGCTTTAAATAAAACCGCTAATATTTATGTTGCAAGCCACTATGACAGGGGGAAGGTCATGATTAATACTAATTTAATCAAATGCAGAATATATGTCCTAGCTTCCTCAACCTGACATCAAATCAAGTTTCTTTTACAGAAGGTTTCACAATTAGTAAAACTGTAAACCCAGCAAAAATTCCATGAAAGCAGTGCTTTTAAAATAAACGTTTACTATTTTTAAAAACAGCTTCATAGACAAATGATTGAATATTGTGCTGATAAGGACATTTCCATATTAAGGGTAGTCTATAAATACAATTTCTTTCAGCTACACGAGTTAAATACAGCAGTACAGAAACATAGATGCGTTACGTATATGTACCAAAGGGCGAAAAAAAATATCTCTGAAGGAAAAGTACAAAAATTGCTATGAAAATTTTGCCAAATTTGTAAATAAAACTAGCCTAATAAAGACACTCTACCATTGAGACAATTATAGCTCTGAATTATTAAAATATACAGAAAAGACTGTTTACACCATTGCACATTATTATTCCCTTTTAATTTTAAAAGAGCATGGAACATGGAATAAAGTTAGCAGAATTGACCTGAATCTTATCCATGCACACATACGAAAGGTTGCGGGGGAAAGGGGGAAAATACAACATTGCCCAGTAAAGGCCATAAAGATAGCTGCCTGCAGCATTCCAACACAGAATCTTCTTTCTCATGAATGAACCAGCCAATTAGTGCAAAAATGGCTGTGTTACATTCTGTTTTACAATCCAAAGTGGTTTATTCGGATACACAACCCCCTCTGCTAATATAGCATAGGTCAACGCAGGTGGGCTTACACCTTTTAAGGCACTTCTTACTGCTCAGAAGACAGTGTATTATATTAAGGCATAGAGTATGTTTATTCTAGAGGTAAAAAAAAATGTTTTCGTTGATTGATGTTCGTAAGCACATGTTGAGTATGGCAATATGCAAGCACTTTATAATCATAAGCTCGCTCAGATTCTCCTGAAAGAGGCGTCGATCACCATTTTCGGAAGAAAACGTGGTTGGTAAAGAGATGTCCCAACAGCGAGGACCTAACGGCAGATTCTCCCAACTTCACCTACAGCTGTTTTGACTTCCATGACTGCTCACTGATCGAGATGTGCTGTAACGTTTTTTCACAATCATGCTGATGTAGGCTTTCATCAGTTTGGCAATATCAATGACCTGCAACAAGATAAAATCAAAACAAAAATCAGTTAGTGTCTTCAGTGGTGGGTTTCAAAAATTGTCCGAACCTACTCTGTGGGTGTGGCCTCCTTTGTGGGAGTGGCTTGCCACCCATGTGACTGGATGGGAGTGGCTTGCCGCCCATGTGACCGGATATGAAGATGCCGATGACACTTGTCAGGACTACCTTAAATTACCTCACACACAGCACTGGCATGCATAAGAATAGGATGTAAACTTGTTTTTTAAAAGGCATCTTTGGTTTGCGTTAAAACAACTTCAACACACGCAATGTTCTGATTGCACCACAAACGCAGTAGTCATCCTTACCTTTCACAGAGGCACTGAGTTTAATAAATATGAGCATGATAGTGTAGAATAATCATATCCAAGGACCAGTGGGGGGTTACAAAAATTTTTTGAAACCTCTTCTGTAGGTGTGGCCTGCTTTCCGGGTCCACTGGTGGAACCTCTTCTAACCGGTTCAGTAGATTTGACGAACCGGTTCTACTGAATAGGTGCGAACTGGTAGGAACCCACCTCTGACTGTCTTTGTTGTGAAGCAGGTGCAGTGCAAATATAAAATTATACATCTGCAATCTCACACAGGCCAGGAAAACCTGAAGCACGTTCTTGTTAAATTGGCCCTCAATTATATGATTTAATGGAAGCAATTTGGGCTGAAGTGAAACCTAAAATCTATTCATATTTTGTTTAAAACAAGAAACTGGTAGCTTTTTATTTAAAACAGATACACTGAATGAAATATTATCTATTGCAGGGATCCCCAACTCCTGGGCCGCAGTCCGATACTGGTACATGGTCAGTCACGTGCGGTGAGGTTTATGGCTGGTGAGGCAAAAAGAAAGAAAGCGGCTTTTGGCCGCCCCGCCGCTATGTCAGACATAACGGCGGGGCAGCCAAAAGCCGTTTTCTAGAAAGTGCCAGCCTTTTTCCTTTTACATTTTTTTTCTTTTCATGATGACAGTGGTGAGGCTCTGCTTCCCCTGACTACACGTCACTGTACATGGCGTGTTAGGACCTGGGCCACATAGATAGGGGTGAGTGGTGGGGGACCGAGCAAAACCAATATCATCCTCCCCACCCACCCCCCGGCGATTAGTGGAAAAATTGTCTTCCACAAAACCAGTTCCTGGTGCCCAAAATGTTGGGGACCAGTAATCTATTGGATTATAAGAAGCCAGGAAATTACATATGCCGTTAAAATGATGAAGAAGGGAGGAACAATATGCTTTAAGCTAGCATGTACGCATTTTAACGGAATAAATGATTTCCAAAACTCTTGTTCAATTCTGATTTTTCTCTCTCTCTCACCTCACTGGTTCCAAAAAGCAATTCTCTCTCATCCACCACAATCTTGTACACATTAGCTAGAGGAGCTCCAAAAGAGAGAATATGTTCATACTGAAAAACTTCCAGTGGTCGGCCCTCTCCGCGTTTGTAGACAGAAACTGCCTCTGCGCTAACGCCCAGCCAAAGCTCTTGAGGAAATCCTCCTTCTTTACACTAAGGAAAGAAAAAAAATAACATTAAGGTGAATGGTGGAAACAAGAGTATAAATGATGGTTGCTGCTTGTTTCAACTGTTAAAATAAATTGGGAATGATTACCGCGTCGGTTTCTGTATTATTTTTCAACGTATATATCGTCCACAAAATTTTCTCAGTCTTTCATTTTGTTTGAGTCAACTGCCTAATTCTTTGAAAATGTTTGCATAATGCTACCCCAAAAAGAAATTGAGTAATGGGTATATAAGTACCTTATTTTTCAGAGTATAAGGCGCACCTTTTTGCTTCAAAAAGAGGCTGAAAATCTGGGTGCATCTTATACACCGAATACAGCATTTTTTGCCCCTTGAAGTTCCGCCACTTCACCAAAATGGCCGCGCATAGCCTTTCAGAGAGTTCCTGGGGGCTGGGGAGGGCAGAAATGAGCAAAAAACGGGCCGTTTTTTTGCCCCTCCCACAGCCCGTAGCAGCACTGTATAAGCCTCCATAATAGCAGTTAGCAATAGCAGTTAGACTTATATACCGCTTCATAGGGCTTTCAGCCCTCTCTAAGCGGTTTACAGAGTCAGCATATTGCCCCCAACAACAATCCGGGTCCTCATTTCACCCACCTCGGAAGGATGGAAGGCTGAGTCAACCCTGAGCCGGTGAGATTTGAACAGCCGAACTGCAGAACTGCAGTCAGCTGAAGTAGCCTGCAGTGCTGCATTTAACCACTGCGCCACC
Source organism: Thamnophis elegans (assembly GCF_009769535.1). Classification (NCBI taxonomy): domain Eukaryota; kingdom Metazoa; phylum Chordata; class Lepidosauria; order Squamata; family Natricidae; genus Thamnophis; species Thamnophis elegans. The sequence goes on from NC_045546.1 coordinate 81,836,693, forward strand.
TCGGCTCTGCATGAAATTGTTTTGACAAAAAATGGGCTGTTTTTTGCTCGTTTTTGCCTGCCCCAGGAGCACTCTGTAAACCTCTCTCCCCCAAGGCTTTTCATGCCTTTTTGTGAAGAAAAAAAAACAGGCCCGTTTTCGTGAACAATGAGCCGTTTTTGGGATGTTTGCAGAGCGCCAAAACGTTTTTTTTTCCCCTTTTGGAAAGCTCTTTAACTGATTAATGAGAATTACATTGACCAAGTGCTGTGACAGCAGAGGCATCACGGGAACATAACATGCAACTTCCCCTTGGCTTTCCCGTTGACTCTGCTTGCAAAAAGTCATAAATGGTAATTAAATAACCCTGGACACTGTAACTGTTGTAAATGCCATGTTTGCCAAGCACCTGAATCGAGATTATGTGACCATGGGGACTCTGTGAAGTTTAAGAACTAGCCCTAGGTCGCCTTTTTCAGCGCTGTCGTAATTTGAACAATCATTAAACAAATGTTGTTAAGTGAGGACTATCAGTACTGTCACCTTATTACAAAAAAAAGAGCTGATGATATTGCTCGAGGCAATAACAGGGGTTAAAATAGAATGGAAAACTGAAGGTTTTTTTTAATTAGGAATCATGTCTGCAAAATACAAAAAAGAAATCCAGTATTTAATACTACATATAATTACGGCGGCAAGGATTGCCTTGGCCCAGAAATGGAAAAACAAATTAATCCCATGGGAAGATGAAATAATAAGAAAGGTTATGGGCTGTGCCGAAATGGACAAGGTAACTAAAGAAATCCAGGGAAAAGAAGAACCAGAATTCTACCAGATATGGGATAAACGGTATAGGTGGATGGAGGAAAGAAACAAGAATGATTGAAGGAATATAACAAAACTCCAAAAATAATAGTTATGAGTAAAATAAAATTACCTCCACTAGACCAATTAGATCCCACAGATTAGGCCTCCTCCGAATTCCATCCGCCGGCCAGTGTCGACTGGCGACTACCCAGAGGAGAGCCTTCTCTGTGGCTGCTCCGACCCTCTGGAATGAACTCCCCGTGGAGATTCGCACCCTCACCACCCTCCAGGCCTTCCGCAAAGCCCTTAAAACCTGGCTGTTCCGACAGGCCTGGGGCTAAACAACCGTTGCCCCTATCTCGAATAGTATGATTGTTGTGCTTTTAAATTATGTATTGTTTTGTGTTGGTGTCAAACTGTTTGTATCCCCCTTCCTTGCTCAACTTGTGAGCTGCCCTGAGTCCCCTTTGGGGAAAAGGGCGGCATACAAATGAAATAAATGAAATGAAATGAAGTAAATGAAATGAAATAAGAGGGTTAAGAATGGTGAAATCCAAATGAAATACAATAGAAGGGGAAATAATATAAGGTGAGCGGTATCGATTGATGATTGCTATTACAAAGAACAGGAAGCTCCTGTTCAAATTGTATTGTATAAATGTGGCGTACGTCTAATTTGTGTGTGTGTGTGTATTTTAAGTGTTTGTTAATAAAAATCTTTAAAAAAAATAGTTGTTCCCTACGGCATGCTCTCCCTTCCTCTCTTTCACTTGAAATGTTGCTCTCATCTACTACTATCCTTTTCTCAGTTTCTTATTAAAATTCTGCCGTCCACGCTAGCAAATAAGTTCAGGAGGAGAGGGAATGTAGGAATTACAATGCAGACATTTTTAAGTGTTGCCTACTACGCATTGTAATACTTAGTTACAACCTCTTAGTCCATGATTATATGGTGGAAAATTGGCATGCTCACCTCTACATCAAAGAGTGTTGACCCATAACCGGGCCATTCCTTAATTAAATTCATGTACTTCGCCATTGCTTGCTCCTGAGTCATACCCTGCATTTTTTTCCATTTATCAAGCATACTAGTCCTGGCTGCAGAAATCTCCTCCTTAATCCACATATTAAGCATCTGATCCTCTTCCGTCTTCTGCTTAGTCATAGAGCTGCTTCGGAAACTCCTCCTTAGAGTCCCTTCCAGAAAGTTGCTCCGCTTCCTCTCAAACCTCTCCGTTGGCACAAAGAAATTAGTAGACTGAACAATACGAGACTTCAGCCTCTGCAAGGGGTAGACATCTTCCATTTCCACTGCTGTAACATTGGATGGAGAATAGTCCCCTTGTAAGTATTGGAGTCGCAAGGCAGCAAGGACCTGGAGGGTTTCTTCAAGAGCTGGGAAATGGCCCTGAATCACAGCTTCATGTGCCTAAGGGGGAAAAAAAAAAACACAACAACAATATTTCTTTCAGAAATGCATGTCACAATATTCTGAATTCTGAGTCCTCCCGGATTGGGAGGCATACAAATTTATTAAATTTCAATTTCAATTCTAAATCTGTTTCTGTAGACTACTAATTAAGAGATTGATAAATGAACTGGACCAGTGGTGGGTTTCAAAAATTTTTCGAACCTACTCTGTGGGTGTGGCCTCCTTTGTGGGAGTGGCTTGCCAGCCATGTGACCTGGTGGGAGTGGCTTGCTGGCCATGTGTTTTCTTTCTTTCTTTCTTTCTTTCTTTCTTTCTTTCTTTCTTTCTTTCTCTCTCTCTCTCTCCTTCCTTTTGTCTCTCTGTCCCTTTTTCCTTTTTTTCTTTATAGCAATAGCAATAGCAGTTAGACTTATATAGCACTTCATAGCGGTTAGACTTATATACCGCTTCATAGGGCTTTCAGCCCTATCTAAGCGGTTTACAGAGTCAGCATATTGCCCCCAACAACAATCCGGGTCCTCATTTTTACCCACCTTGGAAGGATGGAAGGCTGAGTCAACCTTGAGCCGGTGAGATTTGAAACTGCTGAACTGCAGATAGCAGTCAGCTGAAGTGGCCTGCAGTACTGCACTCTAGCCACTGCGCCACCTCGGCTCTTTCATCTTTCTCTCTCACTTTTCTTTCTTTTTTCTTTTATTTATTTATTTCTTCCTTTCTTTCTCGTTCTCTTTCTCTGTGTGAGTCTGTGTGTGTGTGTGTGTGTGTGTGTGTGTGTGTGTCAGTGGTGGGTTTAAAAAATTTTTGGAACCCCTTCTGTAGGTGTGGCCTGCTTTCCGGGTCCACTGGTGGAACCTCTTCTAACCGGTTCGGTAGATTTGACGAACCGGTTCTACCGAACTGGTGCGAACTGGTAGGAACCCACCTCTGAACTGGAGTCGTGCCAGGAATTCATCAACTGCCAGGAACTCATCAAGTGATTATCAACTAAGCAGCAACATTCAGCCTGCCTCTTCCCTGGCCTGGAGCTATCATTTGGAATACTTGTTTTATTGGATTATTATAAATATTACAGTAAGATAAGTAGAGACCCAGTTTGGTGTAGTAGTTACACCACCACTAGAAACCAGGAGACTGCCCTAAACATTAAAGCCAGCTATCTTACTCTCTCTCAATCACTCTCTCTCAATCTACATCAGGCTTGGGCAACAAACTGGTTGGTCAAGTTGTGTTTCAACCAATCAACAGTTGGTTGATCCAAAAAAAAGGATCTTGTGCTTGTGGGAAAACACTAGGAAGAAAAGAAGTTACAGTAAGGTAAGTGATGTGAAAGTCTTAAGGTATTTATATGTGTGCAAGTGTGTTTTTCTGCTTTTCAAATTGGCCAAAGAGTCTGGAGTTTAAATAGCATGACTCTCGAGATCAGAAACTACCAAAAATAGGAAATGGCATTTGAGAAAAGAAAAAAAGTAATCAGCACTAGTAACAATTGACCCAAACTATTCCTTGTCACTATGGGACGTGGTGGCTCAGTAGCTAAGACGCTGAGCTTGTCAGTCAGGCCAGAGGTTCAGTGGTTCGAATCCCTAGCGCCACATAACAGAGTGAGTTCCCGTGACTTGTCCCAGCTTCTGCCAACCTAGCAGTTCAAAAGCACGTCAAAAATGCAAGTAGAAAAGTAGGGACCACTTCGGTGGGAAGGTAACAGCACTCCGCGTGCCTTCGGTGTTCAGTCATGCCGGCCACATGACGATGGAGACGTCTTCGGATAGTGCTGGCTCCTTGGCTTAGAAACGGAGATGAACACCATCCCTAGAGCCGGAAACGACTAACACGCATCTGTGGGGGAACCTTCACACTTATTCCTTGTCACAGTTGCAAATTATATATCCAGTGACTGCTAAGGAGGAGTGCAACCTCATCCCTAACAGGTCTTATCTCCATCCTACATCTAGTTTTCCCCTTATCAACAGTGCTTGTGCCTTGTCTGGATTTAATTTTAGCTTTTTCTCCTACATCCAGCCCATTGCGGAAATTGGGTGATGTTCCAGGTTGCCAATTGTTTAATTGGAGTTAGCCAGTAAGGTGGAGTACAATGATGAGTGCCAGATTGACTGTATTCTTCCCAAAGCTGTTAATGACAGACAACACGGTATGTCTGGACATTTGCCTTGGTCCCTCTTATTATAGGATAACATCTGGCAAAAAAACCCCCAAATTTAAGCATCATTTGCTAATAACCTATTTGTACTTTTCTCAACTAATTTGATCTAAATGGCACTATGTATTATTCCACATGCATGTCTGTTCTGACCCCCCTTGTCCCAGCCAACACACTCCGAGTCAAAGATACTTTATGGAATTTATTAACAGCCAGACAGGTCCTTGGTAGTAAATTGGCACAGACAAGCTTGGGCAGCAATCCAGCACACATGAGCCCTGGCAGCAATCCAGCCTGCCAAGCTCACCATAATGTTCTCCAACATTAGTTCATGTGTTGACTTCTGCAAAAGGGGCGTGTGCACAAGCAGTCCTTATTATAGTCTGGAGAGGAGCCTAATGACCAGCAGCCGAGTGCAATTACCTCCTGTACTTGCGCAACTGTTCCTGATGCCTATTAGTTCTTTGGTGCTGGGCATCCAGGAACAACTCACTGTTGACCTCAGGCTCACACTCCCTTGTCTCCTCCACACTGCTCCAAGGCTCAGGCGCCTCCTGGTGGCCAACCAGCCTCCCTGCGCCCTGAGTCAGAACCCTATCCAGGGTCCTCCACATCCTCCAGAGCCGACTCATAGGGCCCCTCGCTGTCGGAGTCTGGTGGCAGCTCCAACGGCTCCTGCTGGGCCACAACACATGTCTGTCTGTCTGTCTTTCTCTCTCTCACACACACACACTCACACATACCATCTTTGTCTAATAAACTCATTTTTTTTACCTGCTCAAACATAAATGCAAATTCCACGCTATCTTTTGGTACATGCTCAATGTCTAGGAAGCAGTAGAGTTTGAAATAAAATTTCCATGGTTCATGATCACTGTCTGAAGTGGCACCAATCCTGGAATGACATCAACAACAATTGTTATTACTTGGTAACAGAATTAAAACCTCTTTTACTTCTAGTGAAATCTATCTAATCTGAACTGTGGCATTTCAACATGACAGTAAGCCAGGATGAGAACTTTACCTTACTCTCAAATAGCGAGTGCGGTACCTTTTTCAGTCAACCACATTTTATTTATATTAATAGCAGGAGTTAAATAAATTAATGAAGAAGCAAAAGCTTCCTAATAGGGCCACACCCATTTATTGTTCCTTTAGTCAGCCAAAGTTTGACACTACAGTTGGAAGTTTATGTTTAATACTGGTTAATAACAGTAACAATGATAGTTGGGTTCACATATAAGGTGACATTATTGTTGATTCATTGGGTAAAAATCCAAGGCATATAATTGCACAGTATCAGTGGTGGGTCCTGGGTCCACCACATGAATGCGTGCAGCATGCGCATATGTCCTTACCTCCTGCGACGCCTCTGCGATGCTCCAGCTGCTCGGCGGAGGTCGTACAAGCGCCGTATGTTCTGTCCGCGTAAGCGCCGAAGAGCTCAAATACAGGTAAGGAGGGCGGGCGGGTCCTCCGGAGCACGGTACCGTTAACGGTACCCGATGCTCCCGACAGGCACAAGTATGCCTGTACCGGGGCGTACCGCCTGCAACCTTCTACTACACAGTATGTATAAATAGGCTGCTTATAACAGCAAGCCATAATTCTAAACATTTCTGGTTTATCATTACGTTCAAGCTCAACTTCGTAAAACAATGAAAGCCTTCATATAATATCAGTGTGTATGAAGACAATATTTTCATATACAAGGTTTCCTCCCTTTTGAGCATTGCAAAAAAAAGCTGTGCCATGCTTCAAAAATGCTTTTAACAGAGATGCTTCGAACATAGCATGAGTTTTTTTGCTAGTTACTTAAAGAAGCTCAATAGGATTTGGGCTTCTTTGTGAACCTAAAAAATTGCAGCTAGTTTAAGGAAACTACTTATTAAAGTTATTAAACACAACTCTTAAAATTATGTCACTGTTTTTCAGGTTTGCGTGGAAGCCTGAAAAACGTTGCGATGCTTTACTGAATGTAGAGAAAGGCGGTGTTGAATTAATAACTAAAAGCTCGAGGGAAAAATAAATGAATACTGAAGGCGTTAAAATCTGAAGTATGTCTGAATGGCCCATCAATCTAGCATAAAACATAGCATTGTTTTTCTAATGCTTGTTGGAATCATTAGTTTTGTTCCAATATTAGTGACATTAGTGGAGATGTAATCAGAAAACAAAAAGTTCAGTTCTATAATGCTCAATATTGATTGGTTGTGCATCTATAGAAGCCCCCTCCCTTCGACAATCTTGAAATTAGCAAAATCCAAATGTGGAGGGATGCAAAGAAATTCTTGGACAGTAGAAATGCAGTGGGTCATAAAAGCATCAATTACCTCCACTAGACCGATTAGATCCCACAGATTAGGCCTCCTCCGAATTCCATCCGCCGGCCAGTGTCGACTGGCGACTACCCGGAGGAGAGCCTTCTCTGTGGCTGCTCCGACCCTCTGGAACGAACTCCCCGTGGAGATTCGAACCCTCACCACCCTCCAGGCCTTCCGCAAAGCCCTTAAAACCTGGCTGTTCCGACAGGCCTGGGGCTAAAGAACCGTTGCCCCCGTCTCGAATGGTATGACTGCTGTGTGTTTTAAACCATGTATTGTTTTCTGTTGGTTTTTAATTTTGTCTGTATCCCCCCTTTCCTGGTTTTGAGTTGTGAGCCGCCCTGAGTCCCCTTCGGGGGAAAAGGGTGGCATATAAATAAAATCAACATTCAACATTCAACATCCTTTGTCAGAAGGGAGGGAGATATTATCAACATAAGTAAGAGACATTTGGAAAGCTGTTGGGAGAAATATTAATTCCCTGTTTATTTTCAACCACACACTTACTTTTCAAACTTTGCCAAGACATCAGCCACAACAGTTCTACTTTCAATGGCTTTATCTGTAGTTCCATTGTATTCAAACAAGGCAAACATATTTCTGCTGTCTTCCATGCCCAAACCTCGAATTAATTTTTCAACAACCTAGGAGATAAAATAAAAAAAAGACTGGCCTTAATTCTTTTCCATTTCAACTATTTTAATCTTGACATTTTGTATCAGATCTGCAGCTGTTTCTTTCTCAATTAAAGGTGGTTATAATGTAAAATTTACAGCTTTAAATTCACAAGTATATGGACAATTGTTAAGAGTTTCACAAAACCAGCTTTACCCTTTCTTCTCAGGAAGGTTCTGGATTTGAACACTAGAAACATTAGCGTAAGAATACAAGATCATTTGTAAAAACAAGATCATGTATATAGTTATTCCATTAAAATTCTACAATTTAGTATGTAGCATAATACAATAATATACTGTAGTATTACAAGTATAACTAGTTCCACAGTTTTAAACTATTTCTGCTATCTAAACTTTTCTTGATATTTGTATTATTTAGTTCTGTGAGTTGGAAGAGGATATAAATCAATCTGTTAATATGTTCACCAGAAAGATAGGCATAAAATATGCCATTGTACAGTTATTCTTTAAAAACATCCTATATTTTATGAAACGTTGAACAATCTACTTACTCATTAGTAAATTACTCTCACTAGGTCAATTTCACAATCTCTATTATTCCACTTTACTTTCATAATTCAAGAATACATATTGGGAAGATATACCTATTTCCAAAATGTCTAGAAATAAAACGAAAGGTTTTTTTCTATTTCAGAAGAAATTGTCATGTGTCAGTACATTATTTTGCCCAGTATTATGGAATGTGAGTCTCTAAAATACGTAAGTCAAATCTTTTCTTTTCTTTCTTTCTTTCTTTTCAAAACTACTCACCTCACCAGCCGTGGTGTGAGAGTTAATTGTGATTTTACAGGAACCTCCTCCGTGACAGTAGACGGTAGATGTCATTTCCTGTCTGTTGATCAGAGTTTCGATTTCGTCCCTGGAGGGCACAAATTCTCTGCCTTTGGTTTTTTTAAGGGATTCATAAATGAACAAGGCGTATTTTGCCATTTCTGTGGCTGGGAATTGATCATGGATCCTGTGGGGAAAAATATTAAATTTCATTTTCTTGTTGCATTTAGTATTTTCCCCTTATCTGCATTTGTGTTCTGGTGTTGATGGACACTCCTTCTGAAACCATGGCTCCATCCTTAAGGCTTTCTTAGGGACGGTTACTTCCTTAGCAATCTCTCATTACCTCCTTCAAACTTAGGTTTGAAGTCTCCTCATTGGAATTTTTTTTCACTACAGTGTAGTTGGGCCTACAAGGCAGGGTAAATCTACTTGCATTACCATCTCTATTGATTTTTCACTGAGTTACTTGAATGTATCTGCTCCTTCCCTCCCTAGATATGAAAGATTAATTCTGAGGCAAACCATGGATGTACTATTAAATTGTGTTCCTATTAATTCTCTGTACAAGTAGTCCTTAACTTATGGGTTGGTTGCTTAGTGACTGCTCAGAGTTACAATGAATCTCCTCAAGGGTCCAACGGCTACCTCCTGGTGGCCATGTATGTTGGGCACTCGGCAACCAACTTGCATTTATGGCCATTTGCAGCATATCCCACAATTGGGTAACTGTTGTGGCCCAGCAGGAGCCGTTGGAGCTGCCACCAGACTCTGACAGCGAGGGGTCCTATGCGTCGGCTCTGGAGGATGTGGAGGACCCTGGACAGGTTTACGACTCTGAGCAGGGCACAGAGAGGCTGGTTGGCCACCAGGAGGCACCTGAACCTTGGACCAGTGGGGAGGAGACAAGGGAGAGTGATCCAGACTCCAGCAGTGAGTTGTTCCTGGATGCCCAGCACTGAAGAGCTAATAGGCATCAGGAAGAGTTGCACAAGTACAGGAGGTAATTGCACTCAGCTGGTGGTCATTAGGCTCCTCTCCAGACTATAAAAGGACTGCTTGTGCACACGCCCCTCTTGCAGAAGTCAACACAGGAATGGATGTTGGAGAGCATCATTGTGAGCTTGGCAGGCTGGATTGCTGCCACGGCTTATCTGTGCTGGATTGCTGCCAAGGACCTGTCTGTCTGTTAATTAAATGCCGTAACGTATCTTTGGCTCGGAGTGTGTGTTGGTGTGGGATGAGGGGGGGTCAGAACAGGTAACCATGTTTTTATGATGTTTTTGCCCAAACCTGGAATGTTCTTTTCAGCAAAACCAGCCCATAGTGAAGGAATGGTTTGGTTAATGAGCAGGGGGGGGGGGGAGTAAGATTGGGTAAGTCACATGGATGATCTGCTCCCCCAACATCACCACTAATGATTGTAATGGGGTGGCTCCTTTATAAATTGTGGACTTCACACATTTATTTATCCCAAAAGGACCTAGATGCCAGGTGATACGTATAAGAGTATAGAAACAAAGCTTTATCCACCAAAGGAACCCCTCAAAACTACCAATCTTTTATCGTCTCAGTCCAGCTTACCTTTTAAGATGAAATTTCAAATATTTGAGGATACTACGGCTTGGCAAAAACATGCAGCTCATACAAGTGAGGATCTGCCAGCTATAGAGATTGCCAACGCTTCCTGCATTAGGCACTTTGCAAGTCTGTTTGATGAGCTGACAGTACAATTCATCACGCAGGGGCCGTAAATCATGTCCTGTCTGGAGAATACCCTGAATAATAGGAACGGGATCTGGTACAGACTCCAGTTGCTGCAGAGAATTAAATATCTTGATAGCTTCGTCCTGTAGAGTTGTGTAGCCTTTGTCTCTTAGTACTAAAAAAAAAAAAAAAAAAAGAAACAAGCAAATATATCTTAAGTTGACCAGAAACCAAATAAGTTGTTTCAAATAGGGAAGCATGAAACAAACTACAGGTACTCCTCAATTTACAATAATTCGTTTAGCGAGCTTTTGAAGTTACAACAGCTGTGAAAAAATGACTGTTTTTGGTTTAGGACCTGGCTACCTGAGAGACCGCCTCCTGCCATTTACCTCCCAATGACCAATAAGATCACACAGATTGGGCCTCCTCTGGGTGCCGTCGGTCGGTCAATGTCGGCTGGCGGGTCCCCGGGGAAGGGCCTTCTCTGTAGCTGCTCTGGCCCTATGGAACGATCTCCCCGTAGAGATCCGGACCCTCACCACCCTTCCGGCCTTTCGTAAAGCCACGAGTTCCGGCAGGCCTGAGGCTGTTGATTAGTATCCAGCCCCACTCCAACTGTATGCATGTTGTTGATATTTTTAACACTCGTATTTTTTTTAATTAAATTTTTTATTTCTCATATATACATTCACAATTATATGATCTCATAACTGTTATTAATAATATGTATTTGTAACAATTTTTCTCCCCTACAGTTGACAATATACTTGAAATTGCTTTCTTACCATCCCATAAACCCATCTTATCTTACAACAATCCTACTTCCTCTTCCTTCCCTCCTTTCTTCTCCTCTCCTTCCTTCCCTCCTTCCTTTCCTCCCTCCTTCCCCCTTCCCTCCCTTTCTTCTCTCCTTCCCTCCTTCCTTTCCTCCTTCCTTCCCTCCTTCCTTCCCCCCTTCCTTCTCTCCTTCATTCCCTCCTTAACACTTGTATTTTATCTTGAATTTTTTGATATATGTTTGTCTTGCCTGTAAGCCGCCCAGAGTCCCAATGGGAGTGGGCGGCATACAAATACCAATAAATTGGAAATTGGAATTGTTTTTCATTTATGACCAATGCAGCATCTCCAAGGTCATGAGATCAAAATTCAAACCCTTGGCAACGGACTCATATTTGCAGTGTCCTGGGGTCTTGTAATCACCTTCTGATAAGCAAAATCAATGGGGAAGCCAGATCACTTAACCATGTTACTAACTTAACAATTGCAGTGATTCCCTTAACAAATGTGGCGAGAAAGTTCGTAAAATGAGGCAAAACTCACTTAACAAACGTCTCGCTTGGCAATAAATTTTTTGGGCTCAAATGTGGTCGTATGTCAGACTACCTGAAGTAATATTCAAAACTCACTTACAGAAATTAAGTCTTCTTAATAAATGATGAGAATTTAGCAATTATTTCTTCACTAAATGATAAATTTTGCAAAAGAAAAAAAGTCTTTTTAAAAACATTGTATGGTTTTCCTTCTTTGGAATTGAATCCTGGCCATCATTCAAGGTAATAAAACTATTTTCCCTTTTCTAGGAAGAGCAACATTTCTAAAGTCAAATCGTTAGCTATTTCATGATCTCAGATTTCCTGGATGCAGCCGAAATCTTTGTGAGGATTTTGAGTGAATTATCTTTGAAACAGTTGGAAACTTTCCCCAAGTTTAATATCAGCCTAGAAATTGGAAATATGAGCGAAGAGCTAAAAATAGCTTGGAAAATAAATAAAAGAACCACTGCAGTGAGTATGTGTGAAATACTTTTTGCCTACCTGCACTGTTTAAACACTCTTTATCATGCTGATAACAAGACTGCAGAAGGGAGGTTATCGATGGGATATGCAAATGAGTAAAACCTCTTGAGTGTGTACACGACAAAGTTTCTTATTCAGAAGGGGTTTTTTGCCATAATAGACTGGCATATCCCAAAGGCTTCTTAGTCAAAACTTACTATTCAGATTGATGTCTCCATAAGGAAGGGGTAACAGTGGAGAATGCAATGGATGCTGCGTATAACGAAGAATTGGGTTCCTCTTATAGATCTGTTCAACAACTTCAGGGTTCAGGCAATTCTCCTATATAAATGTGTAAAAAAGATGACTACAGTCGGGTAAGAAATAATAGAATTCTAAATGACTATCAGCAATGAAATATCAGCAATAAACCAAGTTACTTAAAAATACCAAAGGGGAAAATAGCAATAGCACTTATATACTTCACAGAGTCAGCATATCGCCCCCAACAATCTGGCTTCTCATTTTACCGACCTTGGAAGGATGGAAGTCTGAGTCAACCTTGAACCTGGTGAGAATCGAACTGTCAAACAGCTGGTAATCAGCAGTCGGCAGAATTAGCCTGCAATGCTGCATTCTAACCACTGTGCCACCATGGTTCTTGCCAAATGATTGCTACAAAGACCTGGCCTGTCTTTAAATTCTGATCTAGAGTCCATGCCTTATTGTGAAATTATATCTAAACTGGCAGTGCACAAATACATATATACAACATTGCCAGTGGTGGGTTTCAAAATTTTTAAAATCTCTTCTGTTGGTGTGGCCTGTTTTGTGGGAGTGGCTTGCCAGCCATGTGACTGGGTGGGCATGACTTGCCACCCATGTGACTGAGTGGGAGTGGCTTGGCAGCCATGTGACTGGGTGGGCATGGCCAACTTGTAAAATGTGGTGAAACTCACTTAACAACGCTCTTACTTAGCAACCAAAATGTTGGCTCAGAAACTCTGGCATTTGAAGCACGCAAGTCTTAAAGCTGTCAAGTTACAAGATCCTTGCACCCCTAACCCTTTAGAAAAAAAAACGCCCACAATTCCTCCTCCAGTCATGTTGGCTCAGGAACTCTGGCATTGAAGTGAGCAAGTCTTACAGTTGTCAGGTTAAAAGACCCTTGCACCCCTAACCCTATAGAAAAAAAACCCGGGGTGTTCAAACGTGACAGCTTTAAGACTTGTGGACTTCAACTCCCAGAATTCCTCCTCTCGTTCTTCATCTTGATGACGTGCGGACGGGCGGGGAGAGGGAGCTGGAACCGGTTCTAAACGGCACTGTAGATTTGTGGAGCCTCTTCTACAGAAGAGGTTAGAACTGGCAAGAACCCACCCCTGACCATTGCAAAATGAACTGGAAATTTAAAAGTAGAGAAATATTACATGCAAGATGTATATCTGTCTAGAGCCGAGGTGGCGCAGTGGTTAAATGCAGCACTGCAGGCTACTTCAGCTGACTGCAGTTCTGCAGTTCGGCTGTTCAAATCTCACCAGCTCAGGGTTGACTCAGCCTTCCATCCTTCCGAGGTGGGTAAAATGAGGACCCGGATTGTTGGGGGCAATATGCTGACTCTGTAAACCGCTTAGAGAGGGCTGAAAGCCCTATGAAGCGGTATATAAGTCTAACTGCTATTGCTATTGCTATATTTAAACTGTTCCACAAGTTTGAGGAAAAAAATATTCATTAGAGATATAAAATAGTTTCCCTTGACCTAATGAGCTCTAGATGGCATTACAGAATAATCAGAATAAAAAGGTAGAAAGACAAATGGTGTGGATTGGGGATATCAGTAGCTGAACTGCCCTAGCAATAGGAATGCCAAATCAGAAAAATAACAAATCACTTCCTGAAAATTATGACATAAAAAGAATATACAATGCAGTAGATTGCCTTTCTCCAATGACATTTTCCACACTGCAATACTACCTTAATGTCTTGAATGAGCTGCTGTGTGGGAGTATCAATTGCTGCTTTTGTGTCAATCACATTTTGGATAGCACTTGACCACCGAGTGGCTTCATTCAGTAATTTGGTGTAAAGGCGGTAACAGTGCTTCCGTCCATACACAGTTACATTCCAATACCCTAAAGCAAGAATAGACAAGTGAATATTTTGTTAATTCGCTTTACAATATAATCTGAGATCCCCCTTAAAACTAAAATAGAATTAAACTAATTCTGATTAACCCAATGAAAAGCAGCTACTATCTATTCTATGATGTGCTACAAACCTTCAGTTCTTTTAACTAAGCAATCAAAATACTATAGAGACGGTGTTTTCTGCCAGGGGTGGGTTTCAACCGGTTCGCGGCGGTCCCCGCGAACCGGTTGGTCAGCGAACCCGGAAGTAAGTAACTTCTGGGAATGGCGAAGGGCCCAACCGCCTGCCCGCGTTCCTTACCCGGTTTTGACGAGTTCTGCGCTTCCATGCATGTGCAGGACGCATACAGCGCCTGCGCGATCCTCCAGGAGCAGCTGGAGCATCGCACAGACGCTAGTACGCATGTGTGTGCTGCGCGCGTGCACAAGGATGCCGCCGGCCCTGTTCCAACCAAACCGGTTGGAACGGGGCGAGAAACCCACCCCTGTTTTCTGCCTATAGATTAGACATGTTTAGTGCCAAAGTAATTTTTAGGCTTAACGGTCCTATTATTAGCTCTATTGACTTAAAATGAAAAGTGTTCCTGAGGAATTAAGTACCTGTTTCTTTAAAGATTTTCTCATCAGGGGGCACAGCAGAGCAAAGGCTGTTCAGCACCAGGGTGCCCAATTTGAGGGCATTCTTCTCTGAGCTCTTATAATAATCTAAGGAATTGTGCGTCAGAACAAACCAACGTTTCTTCAGTTTCAGTGATGACATTTTGGGACTGTTCTTTACTTCTTTATGCAACCATCCTAGGCAGAAGAAGAAAAGGCACTTTCTGAGTTCGGCCTCTGGAAGTTACCGATGTCAAAAAATAAATTGCCTACCTGGATACTCATGAAATTGCCTATATGAGTAAGAATGCTTGTTCTTGAATATGTTATAAGCGTGTTTGGCAAGATGCTGCTAGGCTCCAATACACTGGAGTAGATACAACAGTAGCAAAGCTTTAGTTAAACCACCAATACATCATTTGTGATTTTTTGGGGGGTAAGACCTCCACTAGACCAATAAGATCCCACAGACTAGGCCTCCTCCGAATTCCATCAGCCGCCCAGTGTCGACTGGCGACTACCCGGAGGAGGGCCTTCTCTGTGGCTGCTCCGACCCTGTGGAACGAACTCCCCGTGGAGATTCGTACCCTCACCACCCTCCAGGCCTTCCGCCTAGCCCTTAAAACCTGGCTGTCCTGACAGGCCTGGGGCTAAAGACTTGCAGCCCCACTTCGAATGGTATGATTGTTGTGTTTTTTAGCTGTGTATGGTCTTTATGTTTTGTAACTTTGTTTTTTTCCCCTCCCTTGAATTGTGAGCCGCCCTGAGTCCCTCTCAGGGAAAAGGGTGGCATACAAAAAATAAAGTAAATTCAAATTCAAATTCAAGAGTGCAAGTTGCAGAACTGTTCTTTTATTCCTATTTACCTCTCATAAGTTGGTTCCAGTTAAAGGACACCTAGGGACAGGGGTGGGTTTCAACCGGTCCGTGGCGGTCCGCGCGGACCGGTTGGTCGGTGAACCCGGAAGTAACTAACTTCCGGGAACGCCGAAGCGCCCACCCGCCCGCCCTCGCTCCTTACCGGTCTTTAAAGGCTTCTGCGCTTCCACGCAGGTGCATGGCACATACAGCGCCTGCGCGATTCTCCCCGAGCAGATGGAGCATTGCACAGGCGCTAAGATGCATGCATGAACTGCGCGCGTGCACGAGGACGCCGCGGGTTGGAACGGGATTAGCAACCCACCACTTCCTAGGGAGCAGGAACATAGCAGATCTTTGTCTATCAACAGCCAAATTGGTATCAGAATTTAACCAATTATCATGTAAAAGAAGAAAATCCTATGCCGTAGTCTTTCCAAAAACCAAGGAGATGGACATCTAATCTCTGGTTTAGGTGAATGATTTTGCAGTGGTTAATTCCAGCTTAATACTAACATCAAACAATTGTACAATTCATTTTCTGGCTATTTTTCAGAAATTTCATTTGATTTTAATCTCTCAAGCTATAACGCTAGATAAAATTAGTTAACAGTTTCCCAAACAGTCAATTTTAACACAACCGGTTAACCAATTTGCTAATTGTGTGGGTATTGCTCAACCAGCTATATTTAGCTTGCAACTATCTACTTTTGTTTTGCTATTATTTTATGGTACCCAAAATAATCTGATGCTGAAGATAAATACATATCATCCTGTTTTATGAAAAGGGTGGTTCTAGAGATTAACATGGAAAAAACGATGAATTTTTGTTCTTTGTCAATTTGGTATCATCAGGTTTTAGCAAGGAATGAAACCTGTTTTGTAGGAGATTCCCTTTTTGAGTTCTTACCTCTCACTATGAATTCCTGTCCTTCTACTCGAGTGTCCCCTTTGGATCGCTGTAGCAGAGTGATCCAATGATGCATCTCCTCTGGTGTATCCGCGTTGCAGTGTAGAACACGATTAGCAGTGATGATCACAAATGAATTGGGTCTATGAGGGAAAAATAAAGGAAGAAAACGCCTGTATGGTAAACATGGTTACTGTTTGGAATCATAACAAAGTCTAACTGACTTGTTACCGTAAGCCTTTGTCTCTCGGTTGGTACTATGTAATGGCCAATGTTGAATCATTTCCTTCATCAAGTTGTTCTTAAAACCACATTACTTAGCAATTTGGCACCACGCACAACTTAGGTTTTTTAAATATAAAGGCACTTGATATTTAAACTCTATACAAACTCTATTATTCTCATAATGCATCTGATGGTAGTTGATACAATAGTGGGAATACCTATTTTTGAACCGTTGTTTATTGGTCTTGTATGCCGCCCACTCCCGAAGTACTCCGGGCGGCTTACAATAAACAAGGGAAGGGGATAAATACACAAAACAACACTTTAAAATACACAACAGTCACAGTTTCCGTGGGGCTGGATATTTCGAGAGCCCCCCCCCCGGCCTGCTGGAGCAGCCAGGACTTAACGGCTTTGCGGAAGGCCGGGAGGGTAGTAAGGGTCCGGATCTCCACGGGGAGATCGTTCCAAAGGGCTGGAGCTGCGACAGAGAAGGCTCCTCCCCCGGGGAGTCGCCAGCCGACATTGGCTGGCAGATGGAATCCGGAGAAGTCCTAACCTGTGATATCTAATCAGTCTATGGGAGGTGAACTTGTTATGATATGGAACTCTCCCACTGGCTACACAAGATTTTTATGGTGTGATTGAACAATGAAACTGGAAAACTGAGACTCTAGCAGAAGAGTCCGCATAAGACCATAAAAGATTCCCTATAGCAGGACATTTGAGCTACCCTTTTTATACAGCATCTGCATAGAATTAATGTTAAAAGTCAACCTCCAGGATTAACTATCAAATTAAAAAAATATATTAAAAAATAAACATTTTAGGCGTCATTAAAATGCAACATTATTAACAGTCTCTTTTTTTTAATGAAATTTTTTTTAAAAACAAACTTTGGCAAATATTTACTTCCCTCCCCCCACCCTCCCCCCCAAACCCGTCCCAACCTCCCCCCCCCGACTTCCCAGAACCAAGGTATAAATCTTTAACAAAAACACTCTAAAATAAGCTTAAAAACAAAAAAAAAATAATAACATCTTTCACTTGAGCTTTAACTCCTCCTTGCTAGCCTAGCTCTAAACAATTTATATCATTCCTGGTTTCTTTAGTCATAAGCTATCTGGAATTTCT
This sequence comes from Thamnophis elegans, assembly GCF_009769535.1. Lineage (NCBI taxonomy): Eukaryota > Metazoa > Chordata > Lepidosauria > Squamata > Natricidae > Thamnophis > Thamnophis elegans. The sequence goes on from NC_045546.1 coordinate 81,854,218, forward strand.
TAGTCCTGTATTTATTTTGAGTATAGTCAATCCATCTTCTCCACTCCAGTTTATATCTCTCGTTTGAGTGGTCCTTGAGATATGCTGATATTTTAGCCATCTCTGCTAGGTTTGTTACTTTCAATGTCCATTCTTGAATAGTAGGCAAATCTTCCTTATTAACAGTCTCTTAAAGGAATGCAAAATCGCTTGTGTAAAGACCAGTTTTTAAAAATGGATGAGAACATGAAGAAATTATAGGTCTATAAAAGTTGGGCTAGTCAAATTTATGGAAAGTAGGCCTAGAAAGTACAACTAGCGTGGTTTGCTAAACTATAGTCTACATATTTCAGGGAAGTTTGGTTCCGAATACCTATTGCTAGAGAATAGCTTGCTTATCCCCCTAAAGCGCCCGGAGACTATTGGAAAGATTGTCCCCACCCCACCCCAAATCTGATATTGCTCCTCGAATTGGGTATTTTAACTGTTGCAATTATTACTGCCATGTAATTTGGCTGCTTACTTGTAAATATTTAGAAATATCAAAAAGGAGGAAGGGGTTAAATTGGACATTTTTAAAAAAAAGATATGCTTCCTTTACACGTGGCAAACCTGTTTTGAGATGGAATGGTGCTTCAAAAGCAGTTTAAACTGTGCTAATAACAGCCCTCTCATCTATCTCAACACAACAACCAGTTCCGGTGTGAAGATCTTCTACATCAGCGTCCCCAGTCGCAGGGCCCAAAACTAGTACCAGTCTGTGGCCTGTTAGAAATCGGACTGCCCAGTTGGACGAAGGAGTGGGTGAAACCAAAACCACCACCACCCCCCGTCTTACACGAAACTGGTCTCTAGTACCAAAAAGATTGTGGGTCATTGTCCTACATGATTAAATCTGTAGCAATGCGGCTTTACCCATTTTTTTTGGGGGGGGGGGGCGCTATGGAATTATGAATGGTATTAGTCTTCTTTCTGTCAATTTCTCAACTTACATCGTCTCAAGAAGTAAGAAAAGCTGCTGAAATGCATAATAGTTTAGAACAAAAGACTCAGTAATAATTATGAGCGAGAAGGGATAACTAAACTTACCGATCTGGACTATCAGACGCACAGACTGAATCAATCAGCCCTACATCTAGTGTGCCCTATGTAAAAAATAAAAATAAAATGGAAATATTGTGCTTATTGACCATGGAATAGACAACAGTACAAAATGCGTAACAATCGGAAGTTGAAAGTAACAGCTATATTAGATATTGGAAAACAAATACTAGTTACATATGGTGTGAGAAAATTTGTCTTGGTATGAATTGAATAGTTTGTAAGGCACAAAGTATACCCTGTTTCAAGCTTCTTCGGAAAAAAAATTAACACTATGTAAATAACAGATGGTTGCTGTAGGAATTTTTAGATCCCAACCTATACAGTATATATATATTCCTTGATATGCTGAATCAACATTTTTAATGGTGCCAATCAGAGGTGGGTTCCTACCAGTTCACACCTATTCGGTAGAACCGGTTTGTCAAATCTACCAAACCGGTTGGAAGAGGTTCCACCAGTGGACCCGGAAAGCAGGCCACACCTACAGAAGAGGTTCCAAATTTTTTTGAAACCCACCACTGGTCCTTGGATATGATTATTCTGCACTATCATGCTCATATTTATAAAACTCAGGGCCTCTGTGAAAGGTAAGGATGACTACTGCGTTTGTGGTGCAATCAGAACATTGCGTGTGTTGAAGTTGTTTTAACGCAAACCAAAGATGCCTTTTAAAAAACAAGTTTACATCATATTCTTATGCATGCCAGTGCTGTGTGGGAGGTAATTTAAGGTGGTTCTGACAAATGTCGTTGGCATCTTCATATCTGGTCACATGGGCGGCAAGCCACTCTTATCCGATCACATGGGTGGCAAGCCACTCCCACAAAGGAGGCCACACCCACAGAGTAGGTTCGAACAATTTTTGAAACCCACCACTGGTGCCAATCCCTTCTTGAGGTTTTTGGGATGATTTCTATTACCTCTAGGCCACTCTCAAACTACTCAATTAATACCACAAAAACAGCCTGCTTGTGCATACGCAGTGATGGCTACAATATCGATCACCATTTACACTATTTGGCAAATGTGGCAAAGTTGCTTTATGAAGCAGGGAGAATCCAACCCATGATCTAGTGAATTAACATGATTTCAGTCCTCCCAAAATTGGGCATCACAATGGGGGTAATGGAGAAGCCACACAGTATATAGCCAAATTAATACAGAAGAAGCTGCTCTAATACAAAAAGTTTCACGGACAATTACATCCGTAAACATTTTTTTAGAGCCAACGGAGTGCCTTTTGGTCCTTCTTTACCATGGCGTTCTGTGGATTGGCTTGTTCATCGTGCATTTCTCTGATTTCCTGTTCTGTGGAAGTGTGAACTTGGCTCAGGACACTGAACCACTGACTGCAAAAAAATTAAAAAAAGGTCAGTCTACATTTTTTCAATAGTACTTATTTATTTATTTTTAAATGAAGCAAGCCCTCTTTGATGATTTCTAGAAGCAAAGGCATTTTTCTGCAAAACCCAATAATAGCAGTTAGACTTCTATACCGCTTCATAGGGCTTTCAGCCCTCTCTAAGCGGTTTACAGAGTCAGCATATCGCCCCCACAGTCTGGGTCCTCATTTCACCCACCTCGGAAGGATGGAAGGCTGAGTCAACCTTGAGCCGGTGAGATTAGAACCGCTGAACTGCAGATCACAGTCAGCTGAAGTGGCCTGCAGTACTGCACCCTAACCACTGTGCCACCTCGGCTCAACATCAACATTAATCAACTTGAGGAAAAAAATATTTTAGTCATAAATACCAAATACGGATTCTGTAAATAAGTCGCATAAATTATTTCTCAGTAAGAGAAGGCCAGGCTTTTTTTATTTGATTACAAATGAATATCTTCTTCTGACATCACTGAACATCATAGATTGTCGTCCCCCCGTCCCCCAAGACAGTTAAAATGGACATATCATGGATTTCTAGAGATACGCGGCTATATTTTCAGCATTACTTTCATAATCATGAACAATACTGCCCAGGATAATTATTTTATTTGGTAAATAGTGCATTGAAACCATGTTTTCATATTTTATGATTAGGTATATAATGGTTTATATTTTTGCCAAAAAACAAATGAGACTATTAAAAACTGGTCTTTGCTAACTGAAGAAATAACATTTTAAATAAAATGTCACTTTCAAATTATCCAACTGATTCTATCTCAACGTTTTTTAACCCACCAATTAGTTCTCAGGTGCTAATACTACATGGATTTCACCCAGTTTCCACACATATGGAAAATTTCCTTGAATTGTTTATACACTCACATCTCACATAGTTTGTTTAGCTTCTGGCACTTAAATGCTTTTGCTTGGCCATTTCTATATTATTCTGTTTATATTTCCTGCAACTGAAAAGCCCCTGATGAATGTCACAACCTGCATTTTGAATGTCTGCATTTCCTGGAACTAACATTTTCAGGGCATTAAGCAATTTAAGATCCCTTATAAAGATAAAAACTAATTCATAAACCAACACTGCCTGTGAATGAATGCATTTCATCTAGAGTACACCATTCATCATATTGTGCCATAGGTTATCTACCCAATATCTTGGTATTCAGAAAATGCTCTGTAACTTTCCATTAATTTTCTCTATAAAACGGACAACGTTCTGAGTGTTAGGATTAATTTACATGTATGTCAGAGATCACTGAGAAGTTGTGATGTCACAACCTTTTTTAAAAAACCTTTTTTGTCATTGGCAAACCAATACCCATTTTCATTCTCCAAGCTCTCCTAGCTCTATCCGCAAAGGGCCAAATTTTTACATTTGAAATTTACCAGCAAAATGTTTACATCTCAGTGTGTTTTACTAGTCTAGGTTCAAGCTGTCTTGAGGCTGTTTTTTTTAAAAAATGTAGAAATTGTAAAGTTGACGTAATTGGGATTTCCATCTCCCAATTCCATCCTTATTTTTGGAAAAAACAAAATAGAAGACTAAGAGCATACTGTTGAAAATCAAGTACCACATTTTACCTATAAGATCCCACAGATTGGGCCTCCTGCGGATGCCCTCAACCAGACAATGTCGGCTGGTGGCTCCCCGGAGGAGGGCCTTCTCTGTGGCTGCTCCGACCCTTTGGAACGAACTACCCCCAGAGATCCGGACCTTGCCCACTCTCATGGCCTTCAGGAAAGCTGTTAAAACCTGACTGTTCCAGCAGGCCTGGGGCTGTTGACCTCATTGTTGAGGTCCAGCCCCGATTGAACGAATGCATGTGTTGTGATTTTAAATCTCTCCTTTTCTAATTTTTTTTCTTCCTCTTCTTCTTTTTTGTAAGCCGCCCGGAGTCCTTCCGGGTTGGGCAGCATATAAATTTTAATAATAAATAAATAAATAAATAAATAAATTTACAATTTTGGGTTACTATAAATAAACTTAAGGATCATATGCAGCTTCCAAGTTTGCTCACCCCTGTTTTATATAGACAAACACCATTAATTCCTCTCTGCAATTTTGCCATGTCTCCAATAACTTTTCTCCTTTGGATTACTATATATAGTTAATGAAATGGGGCAATCTGGTTCTTTATTAATCTGTCACATTCATTTGACATTTGTCTTTCAAAGCAAAGGCAATGTATATAAATATTATTTTTCCTTGCCGAAGACACACACACAAACACACACACACACACACACACACACACACACCACTTATTCACCTCTATTCACAGATCTGAAGGTGGCTTTTGGCTCACTAGAAAACAATTATAAGCTTAGCCAATCAGCTAATCATTAACTTCCAGGTAATGTTTCTACTTAGAATACTTTATGCTAATATTTGAGCCAAGGTGAAAATAAAGATGATTAATATTTTCCTGATCAAACCACCAGAACTATCAAGTCTTCTATGTAATTTTTAGGATGTCTAGGTTATAATGGAATACCATGGACAGGCTGAAATTAATTTGTTTAAAATTGCTCTGTTTATTAAGCACAGTAAGTTCAACTTAAAGTACTAGCCGACATCGGCAAGAGTCAAGACTATGTATGTTATCAGGGCCTCTTATTAGAAAATATTTATCAAAACCGAAGCCTGTGATAGAAGAGGACAAAGGTGGGTTGCACTTCTCAAGTTGCACAAATTAACTTGGACTTGGTGCTAGAGTAGCATGCGGACTGCGGTTGCTGTGGGCTGGGCTGGCTTTCCTAGCCTGGTATAGCAATAACAGTTAGACAATAGCGGTTAGACTTATATACCGCTTCATAGGGCTTTCAGCCCTCTCTAAGCGGTTTACAGAGTCAGCATATTGCCCCCAACAACAATCCGGGTCCTCATTTTACCCACCTCGGAAGGATGGAAGGCTGAGTCAACCCTGAGCCGGTGAGATTTGAACAGCCGAACTGCAGAACTGCAGTCAGCTGAAGTAGCCTGCAGTGCTGCATTTAACCACTGAGCCACCTCAGCTCTCTAGAGACCTCGATCCCCTTTGTCAGTGCCTTGACTTTATTGTGGATAATGTGTCAGTGCTCTGAACAAGTCCAGAATGGATACCTTGATCAAAGGTAACCAAAACCGGGGAGAAATCAAGGACAGCCAGGATGGATGCAATGAAAAAGAGCAGAGTGACTTAGCACCAGTCTCTCTTGGCTTTGCAGATTATTGTTGTTGTTGTGAAAATGTGTGGCGGGAACATATTGATTGAATTGAACAAAATTGCAAATTCTTTAATAGAAATTTGTTGTGGCCCAGCAGGTGCCGTTGGAGCTGCCACCAGACTCCGAGAGCGAGGGGCCCTATGAGTCAGCTCTGGAGGATGTGGAGGACCCTGGACAGGGTTCCGACTCCGAGCAGGGCACAGAGAGGCTGGTTGGCCACCAGGAGGCACCTGAGCCTTGGACCAGTGGGGAGGAGACAAGGGAGAGTGAGCCGGAGGCCAGTAGTGAGTTGTTCCTGGATGCACGCCATCGAAGATTACCACTACTGAATTTTAAAGCTGTACTGGTTTATTTCCTTATGTGTTTTTTTTTTTAAATGTCACAATTAAGTTTATCCTTAAGTGATACTGGAGTTTACAAATACAAATGATCAAAATGTACACAGAACACAAAAGACAATTCTTACCTTGCGTCCTCTGGTGATTCAGCGATCAAGTGATACGTCCTATCTGCCATGACAATATCAATCCCATTTTCTTTGCAAGTATTATCAATGATATCTCTGAAATGGGGAGGAAAGAGAGACTATTTCATTATATTTATAAAGACAATACTTTGGCATTTCCAGAATGTTTTTTTTTTTATTAATCAATAATTTGGAGTTCTTTCAAACAGCCCCAATGTTGTCCTCTCGGGCAAGGATATTACTACATTCTGATTCAATCTGTTCCAACCAAGAATCTGGCGTAGACTATTCCTTCAGCTAAGATCATGGCAGGAAAATGAGACGCATTTTCAATTTTCATTCCAGTGAAGAAGGTGAGAGATAGCAGCTTGAAAATTACGTTGACGTTGACGTTGATTTTATTTATATGCCGCCCTTTCCCCCCGAAGGGGACTCAGGGTGGCTCACAACTCAACCAGGGAAGGGGGATACAAACAAGAATTTAAAACGACATAAACAACAATACATAATTTAAAAGCGCAACAATCATACCATTCGAGACGGGGGCAACGGTTCTTTAGCCCCAGGCCTGTCGGAACAGCCAGGTTTTAAGGGCTTTGCGGAAGGCCTGGAGGGTGGTGAGGGTTCGAATCTCCACGGGGAGCTCGTTCCAGAGGGTCGGAGCAGCCACAGAGAAGGCTCTCCTCCGGGTAGTCGCCAGTCGACACTGGCCAGCGGATGGAATTCAGAGGAGGCCTAATCTGTGGGTCTAGTGGAGGCCTAATCTGTGGGTCTAGTGGAGGTAATTGGCAGCAGGCGGTCTCTCAAGTACCCAGGTCCAATACCATGAAGGGCTTTATAAGTGACGACTAGTGCTTTGAAGCGTAAATTAGTAGATTTTATTCATGATTATACACTGGGTTCACCTGTTTTTAACTGCAGAAGATACTCTGTCTTACTTACTTGGCTGATCGTATTTCAAGTGTTCCTTTGAGTTTTTCTTCACCATCGTTTTCAAAGTACATGAGCCTGGATTGTCGAAGGACAAACCACCTTTTCTTCCAGTTTCTCCTGGACAATGTAGATGAACCACCGCCTTTCTTATGCAGCCAACCTTGTTTAAGAGCTTCCTGTTTCGAGCGGAACCATAAGAAGGTTTCATCCTTCAAGACACACCAACGGCGTTTCCAAGTATTAATTAATCCACCTGCCAGGAATGAAGAAGACAGATTTTTTTTTTAAAAAAAAATGTTCCATGCTCCAATGCATCATGAAAATGTATTTTTAGTGGAATCACAGAACTTCTAAAAAAAATCTGCTGAAGAACTTCAAAATTCCATACTGTACAGTGAAAGTTTGATTTAATAGATGAAGAAGTGGTGAAGGAGATGCCAGTTATTCTTGACTCCATTAAATAAATAAAAAATACATAATCTGCAACAACATCATTAGAGAAATATGTAAACTGTATAAATACAATGGAGGCTTTGATCACTGCATCAAGTTTGTTGCATTAAGGCCCATTAAGCTGATGTTTCGCTGCAATTACAAAAACAACAATCTAAGAGGTGAGATAAACAGTAAATAATACTTAGTTAACTACAATAATAACAAAGAAAGGTTAATGGATAATATTTAATGATACATACAGGTGTGTCATGGGGTGTGTGTGAATGCTTAGATATCTTACTTAACTGAATTTGTTTCAGAATATGTCATAAATGTTTGAATGTTGAATGTTGAATGTTTATTTCATTTATATGCCGCCCTTTTCCCCCGAAGGGGGACTCAGGGCGGCTCACAACTCAAACCAGGGAAGGGGGGATACAGACAAATTAACACAACACAAAAACAATACATGATTTAAAACACACAACAATCATACCATTCGAGGCGGGGGCAACGGTTCTTTAGCCCCAGGCCTGTCGGAACAGCCAGGTTTTAAGGGCTTTGTGGAAGGCCTGGAGGGTGGTGAGGGTGCGAATCTCCATGGGGAGTTCGTTCCAGAGGGTCGGAGCAGCCACAGAGAAGGCTCTCCTCCGGGTAGTCGCCAGTCGACACTGGCCGGCGGATGGAATTCGGAGGAGGCCTAATCTGTGGGATCTAATGGGTCTATGGGAGGTAATTGGCAGCAGGCGGTCTCTCAAGTACCCAGGTCCAATACCATGAAGGGCTTTATAAGTGACGACTAGCGCCTTGAAGCGTATCCGGAGACCAATAGGTCTCCGGATAAAGGTGTAATGTCATTGGAGGTTTATTGAAACTGCAAATGAATGCCAGTAGGTGGTTGTGTCTTTAAATACAAATGATCTTAGATAAAAACACGTTTAAACAATTGTAAATAAATGAGAATTGTGGTACAGGGATAGTAAAATACATAAATTTTCTTTTTTGATTCAAAATGTACAATTCAATTTGAATGAAGTATATGTAAGGATTGTGGAAGATACGCACGAAATGTATTCGTAACCAATCGATACGCTTTCTACAAGGTGTAACGAAAGATGATTTTTTTCTCTTTTTGTGTTTTTGTTTAATTAAAATAATAAAAAAAAATTCCCAAAAAAAAAATCCCAACAACAACAATCTAAGTAGCCGACCGGTATTAAAAACTGAAAAAGTTGAATAACGTATGCATATAAATATTTTATATGTGTGAATAGATCTATACTGCATGTAACAGTTGGCATTCAGGCACAATCTTAGACCTTCAAGCTATCTTTTATCGTATACTGCTATTTTTTCTTTTTTTTATGTCTATTGAAATGGAATTATAAATACCATCAACACAAAAGGGAGTTTGCTCAGAAGCTGAAATACACCAAGTGAATTAGAGGAAGAGTGGGAAGCAGAGGAGAGAAGAAAGATAGGAAGAGAGGGATAGGAGAGAGGGTGAAGGGGGAAGATGAGGTGTATAAGGAGGAGTGGTAAGGGGAGAGAGGAGAAGGAGAAAGGAAGGGGAGGTAGAGTAGAAAATGATGGAAGGAAGACAGAATGTAGAAAGGGGGAGGAGAGAGGGGGAAGAAAGTGTCGTATAAGGTATAAATATGGTGTATGGAGAGCAGAAGAGCCAATAACTGGGTTTTTCTTTTTTTCCCTTCCTTGGCAGTTGATGGTAAGATGAATTGATGTAATTACTTAATAATACAACATGATATTGACTATGTCATAGTATGCATGTGATTATATGCTATGAAAATGGAAAATAAACAAATTTTCTATCTGGAAAAAAAAGCTATCTTTTATTATGATTAACACACTAAAAACCAGCAATCTTTCTTAACTTCAGCACCTTCTTTAGTGTGCCTGCCCTCTGCAATAGAATCTCCACTTCCAAAATTCAAGCAGCCCCTTACTCTGCTTTCTTTTACATATACTGTTCAGGATAACCCGCTCCCTCCTAAATAGGAGGGAGACGGGGAACCCCCTGCAGGGTAAGGCTGAGGAATATAGTCAGTTCTTGGCGGACAAAATTGCTCGGTTTCGATCGGAACTGGACTCCACCCCTGCAGATCCAGCCGGGACACAGGGGAATAACTTGGTAGACCATCTCTGGGTTGAGTTTCAGGATGTTGCCTCCGGGGATGTGGACAAGGCTATGCGAGCTGTGAGTTCCTCCACCTGCATACTGGACCCGTGTCCCTCTTGGCTGACTGCCAACAGCAGAGAGGTGACACGAGGCTGGATCCAGGCGGTTGTTACCGCCTCTCTTCGGGAGGGATACCTCCCCACCGCGCTTAAGGCGGCGGTGGTGAGGCCCCTCCTGAAGAAACCGTCCTTGGATCCAGCAGTTTTTAACAACTATCGTCCAGTCTCCAACCTCCCCTTTCTGGGGAAGGTTGTTGAGAAGGTGGTGGCCTTACAGCTTCAGCGTACCTTGGAGGAAGCTAACTACCTTGACCCCTTCCAGTCTGGCTTCAGGCCCGGTTACAGCACTGAAACCGCTTTGGTCGCATTGACCGATGATCTCTGGAGAGCCAGAGATGGAGGCTATGCGTCCATCCTGGTTCTCCTCGACCTCTCAGCGGCTTTCGATACCATCGACCATGGTATCCTTCTGCGACGACTGCGGGAGGTGGGGGTGGGCGGCACTGTTTTACAGTGGTTCTCCTCCTACCTCTCGGACAGGTCGCAGTCGGTGTTGGTGGGGAGGGAGAGATCGTCCCCGAGGCCCCTAACCTATGGGGTGCCGCAGGGTTCGGTTCTGTCCCCCCTGCTATTTAACATATACATGAAACCGCTGGGCGAGATCATTCGAAGGCACGGGATAAAATACCACCAGTATGCGGACGATACTCAGTTGTATCTGTCCGCCCCGTGCCAACTCAATGAAGCGGTGGACGTGATGAACCGGGGCCTTGAGGCTGTTAAAGACTGGATGAGAGCTAACAAACTGGTACTCAACCCGGAAAAGACCGAGTGGCTGTTGTGCTTTCCTCCCAAAAATTTGGCTAACGTTCCACCAATCAGGCTGGGGGGGCAAAACTTATCCCCCTCAGATAGGGTCCGCAACTTGGGAGTCCTCCTGGATCCACAGCTGAGTTTTGACCACCACTTGTCGGCTGTGACCAGGGGGGCATTTGCCCAGGTTCGCCTGGTGCGCCAGTTGCGGCCCTACCTGAACCGGGAGGCTCTCACAACAGTCACTCGAGCCCTTGTGATCTCTAGGCTGGAATACTGCAATGTGCTCTACATGGGGCTGCCCTTGAAGAGCATCCGGCGACTTCAGCTAGTCCAGAACGCGGCCGCGCGAGTGATCATGGGCGCACCACGGTTCGCCCATATAACACCAATCCTCCGTGAGCTGCGCTGGCTACCTGTTGATCGTCGGGTGCACTTCAAGGTCTTACTTACCACCTATAAAGCGCTCCATGGTAGTGGATCTGACTATTTGAGAGACCGCCTCCTGCCAATCACCTCCCTGCGTCCCATCAGATCGCACAGAGTAGGCCTCCTCCGAATTCCATCCGCCAGTCAGTGCCGACTGGCGACTACGCGGAGGAGAGCCTTCTCGGTTGCTGCTCCGACATTATGGAACAACCTCCCCGTGGAGATCCGTACCCTCACCACAGTCCAGGCCTTCCGCACAGCCCTTAAGAACTGGCTATCCCGTCAGGCCTGGGGATAGGATTACTCTCACCCCGCCCGAATGTTGAGTGAATGTTGTGTTTTTATGATCAATTTTCTTTTAATCACGATTCCTTTCTTTTTAAGTCTTGTCTTGCACTCCCTTCCCTTCACTGTTGTAAGCCGCCCTGAGTCCCCTCAGGGAAAAGGGCGGCATATAAATTTCCAATAAAATCTAAAAAAATCTAAATATATGTATGTATGTATGTATGTATGTATGTATGTATGTATATGTATATGTGTGTGTATGTATGTATGTATATATATATATATATATATATATATATATATATATATATATATATATATATATATATATAAAGATTGACGAGTAAAGATGATGATAAATCATGTGGTATTTCATCAATTACTTTCATCATCATTAAAGAAGCTAGAGATCATGAGAAAGTAACACAAATGAGACAAAACCTATAAAACCTATAAAACAAATTCTAACAGCTGGATCATTTAAAAAAAAGTAAAAAAAGGAAGATTCTGAGTATTTAAAAATGATTACACATTATCCTGATTTCCACTTGTTTCCCTTCAAAAGAGAAGTAAAGCATTGGATACTTAAGAAAGAAATTAACTGTTTCTTGAATAAATTACCTTTCATATACAAAAAGCTGTGGAAATAGGGTAGGCTGACACAGCTATAGACAGAATCCCTCCGATATGAAAGTTCATCATCTGTATCAAACCTTGAATCAAAATCTTCTTCACTGTCTTCAAACTAGAAAATAATCAACATAATAAGTGAAGTTGTCTGATATTTCAGTCCTAATCTGTAACATTTCATTTCTATTAATTCTGACAGGTAATTTTCATTGTTCACTAAAACAATGTATCTCTTCACCTATGCAGTGTTACAATCATGATAAATAAAATTCATCAAATTTAATTTCTGATATACAATAGTCACTATAAATATGATTGCTAAATAGCTGTCATTTTCCTGAAATAGACATTTTCTATCATGGTAAATGAGGATATCTAACTAAACATGAAAAGGTTTTATTTCCAGTCTGAAAATGTAAAAAGAAAAAAAAAAGATAGTGGAGGCCAGAGAAAAAAATGAAAAATTATACAGCTAAAACGAAACTAAAAGTAAATTTAATTAAATCCAATTAAAATTACACCCATATATTTAATACAGTTTTTACTTAGGACACATTAAAAACAACACTTCAGTACTATTGAGCAGGTACTGCAGTTCTGAACAACACATTATTCTATATTATGTATATTTTAGTAAGCAATAAATATTACATGTCAAGAAATTCAAATTCTGGCACTTCCCTAAAGGACATTTTTTAGTAAGTCTGACCATTTAAGACTTCTCTGTTATACAAGATATGGTTTTGAGAAAGGTTTCATTTCAGTTGTGTTAATGAACTCAAAAGGCCAAAGTTTGCAATACAGAGCAGCCATTAAAAGAAGCCTTGGGAACTATACCGTGTACGGGCTCTGGGAAGTCGGGGGGGGGAGGGAGGTGGGGTGTTGGGGGAGGGAGGGAGGGATATATATTAGGTTAGATACGATGGTTTAGATCTCAATGTAATGCGACTTCACATGTATACTGTTTTTCTTTAATTTCTCTGTAAAAATAGGATAAGTTAAGTACACATTGACATATAGTAGAAATACACCAAGGGGAGGAGGAGAGGGATAGAAGAAAGATGGGTAGAGAGGGCGGGAGAGAGGATGGGAGGGAGGGGGAGAAGGAAGGGAGGGAGTGGATCCGGAGAGAGGAGTGGTAGAGGGGGAGGGGAAGTAGGGTAGAGGGGGATGACGGAGGGAAGATAGAAAGTTGGAGGCGGGTGGAAGAAAGAGGTGTACGGAGAGTGGAAGAGGTATATTGGGTTTCTATTTTTTTGGGTATTGTTGACAAGAGGAATTGCTACGATTATTGTTTAATGTTGTATGGACAGTATATATGTGAGTGTATGAAAATGGAAAATAAAAAACCTTTTTCAAAAAAAAAAAAAAAAAAAAAAGAAGCCTTGGGAAGACTAGCCATGAGTGATGAGAAGACTGCCTAGCAAAGCAGGAAAATAATTTAGATTAGCCATACTTGGATGGCCAATCAAAGGCGGTTTTTGATAAAGAGAACTCTTCTGCATTATGTATAGGATTTGGCTAGATTAAAATTACTCTTAATCTCCAACAGTACATAGTGCAGGAAAAGAAACTACTTACCGAAGACTGAGCTCCCTCAGAACTAAATCTGTATGCTCCAGAACTGTTGTATGTCCCTATGGAACAGCGATAATCGGGAGACCATTGGCTACTGTGAGAATTGGAAAAGGTCACACTGCTTCCAGAAGTGATAGCACCATCCTCATAGTCGTCCTGGTCATAATCATAGTCTGCCTCAGGAGAAATGAGCTCTGCAGCATTAGGGGGCTGGCGGGAAACATTTTCTGGCATGCAGTATGTGGATTCCCCGCTCGAAGAGTTGTGAAGACTAAGCGAGTCGAGGATAGAAGCGATAAGGGTATTGTTGCCCGTGGCGGGACTAACTGGAACAACGGTGTCATTCATGTACGGATCTTCTTCAGAAGAGTCGTCGCTTGTCCGTATGCCGCTCGTCCTTTGATCCGAGTGGTCATGCTCGCTCGGGTTAGGTGAATCCTTAAAAGCATCATCATCCGCTTCAAAGCCCTCATCAACTTCCTCCTCGGGATAGGGCTGGCTGAAATTAAAATTGGGTTTTTCAGTCTCTGTGACGTCACTAAGCTCTGTACAGAAACTGCCGTTTACGGAGAGGGTTCTCTCGATGTTCCGGACGCATTCATCGATTTCGTCAAAGTTGAGAGATTCCAGGAACTCTTGTGCGGCGCGGCAGGCTTCATCTTCCAGGCGTTTCAACTCTTCATCCCGGAGCTGCTGCAGCCTCTGCAGCGATGCTTCTGTCAACGTCAGTTCTTGCTGCTCCTTCATGCGCTGGAGGTCTTCAATTTCTTTTTCCAGGCGCAAGATCTCCTCCACCTGCTTGTTCTCTTTATGACTCTCCAGGTCTTGCTTTAGTTCTTTCAGGGGTTTCGGAATAGCTGCAAGTGCTTCCTTAGCCTGCAGAAACAATGAAATTTGAGATTTGAGATTTAGTTTATTTGTATGCTGCCCTTCTCCGGGAGGGACTCAGGGCGGCGAACAACTCAGAAGGGGGAAAGGGGACATAAACACAATACACGTAATTAAAATACACAAGAGTCATAAAGCCATACAAGTCGAGAGGGGAGGGGAACTCATCAACCCCAGGCCTGCCGGCCCAGCCAGGTTTTGACGGCTTTCCGGAAGGCCTGGAGAGAGGTGAGGGTCCGAATCTCCACGGGGAGTTCATTCCAAAGGGCCGGAGCTGCTACAGAGAAGACCCTCCCCCGGGTGGTAGCCAGATGGCATTGGCTGGTGGAAGGAACCCGGAGGAGGCCGACCCTGTGAGATCTAATGGGTCTATGGGAGGTAATTGGCAGCAGGCGGTCTCTCAAGTACCCAGGTCCAATACCATGAAGGGCTTTATAAGTTACGACTAGCACTTTGAAGCGTATCCGGAGACCAATAGGCAGCCAGTGCAGCTCGCGGAGGATAGGTGTAACGTGGGTGTACCGAGGTGCACCCACAATCGCTCACGCGGCTGCATTCTGGACGAGTTGAAGTCTCCGAATACTCTTCAAAGGCTGCCCCATATAGAGCGCATTGCAGTAGTCCAGCCTTAATGCAGAAATCATCCTTATAAACCTAAGTGTCGGTGATATGCTGTTTTTCAAACCACGGGGTTCTTCCCTCATTCCAATGATTATCACAATAAATTACTCTTAACGTGAACAAAGTAAGGAAACAAATGGCTAACCTGCTGAGCAAGACGTTCTGCTTCCATCTTTCGTTGTTTTCTAAAAAGACAATTAGAAAATGTCAGGAAGGATGAAAAGGCATCAAAGCAAGAGAAAGGGATCATTAAAGCAAGACTTGGCGTTTGAAGACTTCTCAAGAACTTCCGTAAATTGTTCCAAAAACTCTTGTTTCATATAAATTGCTTACCAGATATATTAAAGCGAGTACATATTCCATACCTTTCCTCCTCTTCCCTCTGCCTTTTTTCTTCCTCTTGCTGTTTCTTCTCCTCCAACAGCTGTCTATAAATACGGCGGGCAATCAGGCCTCGCATCTGCTTCTGGAAGGTGATGGCTGCTTTCTTCAGCAATAGGTACCTCCTCCTTAGGTAAAAAGCTCTGTAATTTTTCTGTATGATGACTACGTAGTAAAGGACTTTCTTGTAGCGTTTTCTGAAATGAGAAGCAGAGACGGCTCATGTGAAGAAGACATAATGGGACAACTGTTAGAGCAATCACTACCCATGCCATGAGTTAAAGAGTCTAGATAGTAAAAGAAGTCAACTCCCATAAACATTCTTTGCTTGTGCTTCACTTTTCTGGTCCACTGGGAAGACTAGAGCCATGACAAAAAGGAAAGATGCATCTTGACTAAGCAAACACATTTTCCTAACATTGCCCTAATAGCTTTTATTTGTGGTCTACTTGTGTGTATCAACAATGATCAAAATTTATTTGTCCTTAAGAAAAGCATTTTCTGCTCTTATAAAAGACATATCATTCTATCATCTATCTATCTATCTATCTATCTATCTATCTATCTATCTATCTATCTATCTATCTATCTATCTACCTACCTACCTACCTACCTACCTACCTACCTACCTACCTACCTACCCACCCACCCACCCACCCACCCATCTATCTATCATCTATCTATCTATCTCTATCTCTATCTATCTATCATCTATCTATCTATCTATCTATCTATCTATCTATCTATCTATCTATCTATCTATCTATCTATCTATCTCTATATCTATATCTATATCTATCTCTCAGTGGTGGGATTCAGCCAGTTCGCACCTATTCGGGAGAACCGGTTATTAACTTTCTAAGCAGTTCAGAGAACTGCGCGCACTACTGCTCGCACGAGCAAACCGGTAGTAAAATAAATTGAAACCTATCACTGATTCTGTTGTTTCTAGCCTAATCTTTATTACTCTACTTGCACAACTGCCTCTCCGGTTAACCCTTATTACATTGTAACAGCTAAGGCGAAGTGCCCATCGACGTGAGTGATGTTGAGTGGACCACGCCCACCCAGTCACGTGACCACTGAGCCATGCCTACCCAGCTGGTCATTAGGGCAGAGAACCGGTTGCTAAATTATTTGAATCCAACCATTTATATATATATATATATATATATATATATATATATATATATATAGATAGATAGATAGATAGATAGATAGATAGATAGATATAGATAGATAGAGATAGAGATAGAGATAGAGATAGAGATAGATAGATAGATATAGATAGATAAATAGAGATAGATAGATAGATAGATAGATAGATAGATAGATAGATAGATAGATAGATAGATAGAGATAGATAGATAGATAGCCAAGACAATCACAATCTTACACGGGAAAAGACCCAAATAACCAGCATACTTACACCCGTGAAAATCTACGAAAACAAATATATATATTTGTAATATGCACATAAAAGGAATAACCTCATTGTTTAAGCAGCTATTGGACAATAGCTATTGACCTATGCAGGGAGGAAACAGATTAAATCACCTCTTCAGATTTCAGTACATAATAACTAATATTAGATAAACAAATTAAACATAATTCAACCACCTAGTCATAAAAAAGCGAAGGTTAGAATATTTTGGACATGTGATGTGACACCTGGACGAATACGGCATCCTTCACTTAATCCTCCAGGGAAAGATTGAAGGCAAATGAGGTCCAGGCAGAAGAAGAACATCGTGGCTTCAAAATCTAAAGGGACTGGTTTGGCCAAAACTCAACGGCAATTTTTATGCGGCTGTTGATAAAAATAGGATCGCCAACATCCAATGATGGATATGGCACAAGAAGATGAAGAAGTCCTACTATCCTTTGCTAATTAAAAAAAACTTCATCTATTGCATCACTTTTTTCTCTCTACCACCATAGCAAAGATAATACTAATAATAAAAAACCACTAGCATTCCGAATCTCCTTTTTCCAAACAGAATACCTTGGAATTACAGCCAAAGAAATTATATATAATTCACAATTACAGATGATGGCACTCAGGACCACCTCCAGGTCCTCTAGAAAAAAGTCTCATCCTTACGTGTTAGAATGCAACTTGAAGGATTCCAACTATCTTGCAAACTCTAAAAGCCGTAATTTGGAAAGTGCCTGATTAGGGGTTATATAAGTTCCAGGCAGGACCCAAAATATTCTGTTTACGCAGGGATTATTTTATAAAAAATGTTACTTAATGAACTTTGGCCTGAGACTCTGTATGAAATATAATTTAAAACTACCTCCCAAAATAAAGAAAAAAAAGTTCCACTGGAAGCATATTTCAAGTATTATTACTATGCGTCTTTAAGTTTTCATTGTAATGGAAGTGACCTTCTGTGTGCTCGGTGAACTTGATATTCTTATTGCTAAATAGCCTAATTTTACTTTTGTTATTTTTGACATAGGTTCAAAATCTGTAAATGGATTCTATACAATTTAAACGTAATAACACAATTAATTAATCCAATTAATTATTTAGCAAAAATTGAAAATCATTAATTATTTTAAAATGCATTAAAACAGTGCAATGTATCTGATCATATGAGTTAAAATTTAATGCAGCATAACATTTAAATAAATATTAACACAGTATAATACTGTTCCTGATTTCAGCATCTATTTTATTCCCCCCCCCAAAAAAAATGTTCAAGTAAAGATTGACAAAACCATAAAATAAAATAAAGTATTGCTTTAATCTTGAGCCTCAGGAATTCGAACTTGCAATCTGCAGAGTTTATACCAGCTTGAATGTTTTTGAGTTCAACTCAATAATAATACACAACTCCTAACTTCTTACCGCGCCATGTAGCCTAAGATGTGAGCTCTGATGATCATGGCTGCTTTGCTAACCTCTATTTCTCGCTCTTTTTCTAACGTGTGTTCCAAAGATTCGCGTAGAAATACCTGAAAATATAGCAAATGCATTTTAATTAATTTGTATTTACTAAATTACAAATGAATTTCAATGCCTGGAGGGGGAAAAAAGCAGAGTGTTGTTTATTTATTTATAACATTTATCTAATCTCCCTGAAATTAGCTGGACATTAGGAATTTACAGAAGCTTAAAAACAAGACACAAATTGAAAGTTAAAGTTGATTAACTAATAGTACTAAAATTAAGAAACGGTGCCACAGTATTTCAAGCCTCCTAAAAACAGTAACAATTTCACCACATTGCAGAAGCTCCAAGGTAAGGAGCTAGATGTGTTTCAGTGGGAAGATTTTCCAGAGGATGATGGCTGCTACAGAAAATGCTCACCGTTGGTCCCCACCACCCAGTCCTTCCTAATAGGACAGGCACACCCTATGTCAGGGCTGCTTCGCTTAATAACCAAGAAAGAAACCACTCAACTCCATTTTGCAGAATTAAGAGTACTTTTACTGGTTATAAGTAAATAGAAGCTAAGCAAAGCTGAATCTGAGCAAAAGCACGCGAAAGCATTAGATATCAAAACATGACCCATTCCCCTCTCCTTGGTAATCCCAGCCCATAGTCCAATCCAATTTCCCCACAGGTGTCATGTGGGAGACATCTTCAAAAACCATCATCAGGTTGGTATGCCAGAGAGTTGGCCTTGGTGGGAAACTCCTCTCCCTGCCACATGCGCAGTAGATGGTGGGAACAACTCCCTTTTCACAGTCCTCCTGTACAGAATATTTCCCACACCCAAATACCATGCCCCCCCTCCCCTTTCAATGGCAGCCGAAAAGCAAGCAGCAAAACAGAGGCTGACATCCTAGTTAGCAATAGCAATTAGACTTATATACCGCTTCATAGGGCTTTCAGCCCTCTCTAAGCGGTTTACAGAGTCAGCATATCGCCCCCACAGTCTGGGTCTTCATTTTACCCACCTCGGAAGGATGGAAGGCTGAGTCAACCCTGAGCCGGTGAGATTTGAACAGCCGAACTAGGCCTCCTCCGGATTCCATCTGCCGGCCAATGTCGGCTGGCAACCCCCCGGGGGAGGGCCTTCTCTGTTGCTGCTCCGGCCCTATGGAACGATCTCCCTGTTGAGATCCGGACCCTCACTACCCTTCCGGCCTTCCGCAAAGCGACCAAGACCTGGCTGTTCCGGCAGGCCTGGAGCTGTTGAATTATCCAGCCCCATCTTATGTTATGAATGTTGTTGAATTTTTAACTGTTGTTTCTTTATTTTTTTATATCCCCCTTTCCCTTCTTATTTGTAAGTTGCCCTGAGTCTTCTGAGAGTGGGCAGCATACAAGTTAATTAATTAATTAATTAAATAAATAAATAAATAAGCCCAGAGTGTCAAGTAATCCAGTTGCTTGGTTCTGGGAAACCAAGACTGGGAAATTAAGTCTAGGAATTGGAAACAGTTTTCAATCTCTCTTCCTCTAGGACCATGGTTAACTAGCTAGTTAAATAAATGTTTAAATAAATGTTCTGTTTATTAGAAAGGAAGAGCTCCACTATTAGGTTTGTGCTCACTTATAAAAAATCTTTATGGCCTCTGTTGCTCTGCCAAGATCTCCAAGCTCTGGACAGCCTTTGGATGGGTCATTGTCAATCAAGATAGTAAAAAAATCAAAAGCTTCTTGTTAATGATCAGAATATTTCAGTAAGAAAAGTTGACTATACGTCTAGAAATCATTAGTAATTTTCCATTAAGTTATGCTGGGGAAAAAACAATCACGAATGTTACCTGTAATCAGGGGTAGGATTCTACCAGTTCAAACTGGTCCAGGGCTCCAAAGATCAGCTGGGACCGAAACAGTTCGCTCCCACTAGCAAGTGGATTGCCATGCCTCAGAGCCGAGGTGGCGCAGTGGTTAGAGTGCAGCACTGCAGGCTACTTCAGCTGACTGCAGTTCTGCAGTTCGACTGTTCAAATCTCACCAGCTCAAGGTTGACTCAGCCTTCCATCCTTCCGAGGTGGGTAAAATGAGGACCCGGATTGTTGGGGGCAATATGCTGACTCTGTAAACCGCTTAGAGAGGGCTGAAAGCCCTATGAAGCTGTATATAAGTCTAACTGCTATTGCTATTGCTATTTTCCTCCTCAAGCAGTAATCTGAAAGGTAAGTCTTCTCTAAACTGTAGATGCGTGCGCAGTACGCATCAGGCACATGTGCTCACAAAGCGAGCGTGTGTTTGCGAAGCGTGCGCTCAGCAAAACGGTTGTTAAGCTGGTAGGAGCCCACCCCGGCCTGTAACTCTGCACAACGTAGGATATGGAATCTAAGGAATTGCAAGAAAAGGATTGCAGAGACGAAGAATTATGAATGCAGAAGAAATATCTTGGTGGTGCAGATTTACCTGCATACTTAAATATGAAAAAGCTTATTTAGGCTACAATTCATATTAAACAACTGGGAGTGGAAGCATTAATGCTTTGCAATTGAGATTGTGCATATTCTGCAGCCACGTATAATCTACCTTCCTATATAATTTAAGATTAGACAATGTGGAGCCTACATGCACCACTGTTGTGGCAAACATCTCTACCATACCTGTTCTGTTGATACCCATGATTAAAGAAATATGTACTTGCACATCTATTTATTTGAAATGTTAAATAATGGAAGTGTTTTAAAGGGAAGTGCTGATTCCAGCTATTTATTTTTATTTATTAGACACATTTATATGCCGCCCAATCCCGAAGGACTTGCCATCCTTATTTTCTTGAATTCTTTAGGGCACATCAGGGCTAGAGACATTCATGAAAATGAAGAGAAAATGGGCTAAAAGTTGTGGATGGATTAAAACACTCCCAGTCCCATGAAAAACAACAACTGCAATGGAAAAGAAAGATTGTACTGCTGTTGATGGATACGAGACAAAGTGTAGGGATGAAAGTGGAGAAGACAGAAGATGACTCTTGAGGTGGAACTGGATTGGGATTGACCCAATGCGCCTGGAGGATGGATGGGGAAGAGAGTAGCTCAAGTACACAGGGTTAAGGGTTGATTCCAGATGGGGAAGATATACAGGGTGACCGGGGCCTAGGAAGAAAATAAAGAAACGTTCTCTGCATTTTGGGCTGGATGAATGCTAATTTCAATTAATTTCAATTAATTCCAATTTTTTACTACTGGTTCTTTGGGCGTGGCTTGGTGGGCATGGCAGGGGAAGGATACTGCAAAATCTCCATTCCCATCCCACTCTGGGGCCAGCCAGAGGTGTCATTTGCTGGTTCTCTGAACTACTGTATTTTTCGGAGTATAAGACGCACCTTTTTACCCCCAAAGAGAGGGGGAAAATCTGGGTGCATCTTATACTCCGAATGTAGCTCCACACACCTGCTCTGTGCATCGCATTTTCGAGGGGGGGGTGTTCCATGTGGCGGGGATCCTCACTTTCACATGGCACTTGATTCCTGAAGCTGCCTGGGGAACTGCGATGAAAGCCTTTTCAATGAAAGTGTTTTTGGACTGTAGGACCCCCTCCCTGATTCCAAAAAGGGCGAATGCAGAGGCCAAACAAGTGCATCATGTTTCAGGTGGCAGGCAGTTCCAGCTTGCGTTGTGCTGCCACCTGAAAATGCTTTCCTTCCCAGTTCCCCAGTGCACATCGCAGAGCCACCCGCTCTCCTCCTCCTCCTCCTCCTCCACAGACTCGCTGCCTGTTTTCTCCTGGCCAGCATCGTTGGCTGGGGGAGCAGGGAGAAAAGCGAGAGGGCAGCACAGTCGAGCGAGAGGAGGGGAGAGTCCAGCAGCGCCCGGGGCACTTCTTCGCCACTTTGAGTTTATTGATCTTGTATGCCGCCCACTCCCGAAGGACTCCAGGCGGCCACTCCCGAAGGCCACTGGCAGGGATGCCGGGCACCCCATCCCCTGCCCCACCTGCCCCCTCCAAATTGTGCCCCACCATGAATGGGGTGCCCGGCATCCCTGCCAGTGGCGAAGAAGTGCCCCGGGCGCTGCTGGACTCTCCCCTCCTTTCGCTTGTTGGGGCGGGGATGGTCGAACTTCGCCTGGCGCGCTGCCTCTCTTCTACTGTCAGCTGTTATCTGGGAGAGGGGACATGAAACCATGGTCACTGGCAGAGACACTTAAGGCCGTGGGCTCTATGAAGTGGCTGCCAGGGCACCCCATTCCTTGCCCCACCTGACATCCCCAAATTGTACCCCACTGTGAAATGTGCATCTTAATAGAGCCATGACGCACGTTTCCTTTGCTGCCTGCGCACTCTGGGTGGCCAGCGGCCAAGCCAGCAATCAGCTGGCTGCCTCTAATGTGCCTTCCCTGTGTCCGTGCCTGGCTCCTTTGCCCGACTGCACTGCCCTCTTGCTTTTCTCCCTGTCTCCCACAGCCGACAGTGCTGGCCAGGAGAAAACAGGCAGCGAGTCTGTAGAGGAGGAGGAGGGCGCGTGGCTCTGTGATGTACACTGGGGAACTGGGAAGGAAAGCATTTTCAGGTGGCAGTGTGAGCTGGAACTGCCTGCCACCTGAAACATGATGCACTTGTTTGACCTCTGCACGTGCCCTTTTTGGAATCGGGGAGGGGACCCTGCAGCCCCAAAATTTCCGCTACCGGTTCTCCAGAACCTGTCAGAACCTGCTGGATTTCACCCCTGAATTAGGCACTGGGTTAGTTTCTTTGCCTTAGGTACAGAAATCACAAGCAAAAAATTCTCAGCAATGTTAGATCATGACTGAACCCACAGATTGAACTCAGCTACTCCCTACCCAAAGAGTTAAAAGATCAGGAATTTATGCTATGCCCAATCTGCTCATTGTACAAATACTGTAGTTGCCATTGTTCTGATTTTGCCAGAGGTCAATTAAATTAATTGTTTTTTCATTCATCCTCAATTAGCTATTTTTTTTTAGAGAATTTCATTTCATTTTAGCTGTTCTTAACATCAAAATCCACAATTATCAAATCTATTATGTATTTATGCTGCCTAGGGTAACACAGAAATTCAATAGTTTACTATAGTTAGCTGTTGTGGCCCAGCAGAAGTCGTTGGAGCTGCCACCAGACTCCAACAGCGAGGGGCCCTATGAGTCGGCTCTGGAGGATGTGGAGGACCCTGGACAGGGTTCTGACTCCGAGCAGGGTGCAGAGAGGCTGGTTGGCCACTAGGAGGCGCCTGAGCTTTGGACCAGTAGGGAGGAGACAAGGGAGAGTGATCCGGACGCCAGCAGTGAGTTGCTCCTGGATGCCCAGCACCGAAGAGCTAATAGGCATCAGGAACAGTTGCGCAGTTATAGGAGGTAATGGCACTCAGCTGGTGGTCATTAGGCTCCTCTCCAGACTATAGAAAGGACTGCTTGTGCACACGCCCCTCTTGCAGAAGAAAACGCAGGAACTAATGTCGGAGAACATTATAGTGAGCTTGGCAGGCTGGATTGCTGCCACAGCTTATCTGTGCTGGTTTGCTGCCCAAGCTTGTCTGTGCCAGTTCGTTGCCAAGGACCTGTCTGTCTGTTAATTAAATGCCGTAACTTATCTTTGGCTCCGAGTGTGTTGGTGTGGGACGAGGGGGGGTCAGAACAGTTAGCTAAAGTTATTTGATAACTGGGCACCAACCGCTACAAGATGTCTAGCTTTGGAACTTAGGCAATGCGCAGCTCCCACTGTGTATTAATACAGAAGATGCTTTAATCATTATTCTGGCTTTGCATATCCATTTATTTTTATTTTACCTTAGATTTTCCAAGTTGCCATTCAGTTTTTGTGCTGTCATATAGATGGAGAAGGGCAGTACACTTTCCTTTTAAATCCTCAGGGAGAGTCAAATTTCTCATCAGGACTTTGTATCTGTAGAAACAAACCAATGGTATTATTTTTAATTGCTTTATTTCATTGTCCTTTCTTTATCTGCTCTTAAAACAAAACAGATGGCTACCTTTTGTGAAAATCCTGAAATGGCCTCCGCACAGGGAAACCTGCTCTTCGTATCCGTACTGTTTCAAGCATACCGGAGTAGCGCAACTGGTTCAAAACCACATTCTGATCAAACTGGTCAGGCATCTAAAATGTAACATAATCGGGTGCATTTCATTAGCTATAAAATTTGCGAATATGTAAACAAGAGATTCAGGGTATGTCAAAGAGTGAGTGATACTAAACATATGAAATGCATTAGTGCAGCTGCATTATTTTTAAATATTAATTTCAATTAATGGAGTCATTCAGCGGGCGAAACAGCTTCCTCCATTCTTCTCAAGCCTTTTCCGGTGGAATTGGGAAAACTTTCTGAAGCCAGTGCCTGGGTTAATAAAGAGGAGATACCAAATACCTAGTCCAGAATGCAGCCGGCGAGCGATTGTGGGTGCACCCAGGTACACCCACGTTACACCTATCCTCCGCGAACTGCACTGGCTACCCATTGGTCTCCGGACACACTTCAAGGTGCTAGTTGTTACTTGTAAAGCCCTGCATGGCATCGGACCTGGGTACCTGAGAGACCGCCTCCTGCCAATTACCTCCCAAAGACCGATTCGATCTCACAGGCTTGGCCTTCTCCGGGTTCCATCGGCCAGCCAATGTCAGCTGTCTCCCCGGGGGAGAGCCTTCTCTGTTGCTGCGCCGGCCCTCTGGAATGAGCTCCCCATGGAGATCCGGACCCTTACTACCCTCCCAGCCTTCCGTAAAGCTACCAAGTCCTGGCTGTTCAGACAGGCTGGGGGCTGTTGAAATATCCAGCCCCGCCTCAATTGTGAATGTTGTGCATTTTTAAATTCTTTGTATTGTCTTATTTATTTCCCTTTCCCTGCTTATTGTGAGCCGCCCAGAGTCCTTCGGGAGTGGGCGGCATACAAAACTAATAAACAACAACAACAACAACAAAGAGATGCTTGGTAGTACAAATACCAATCTGTTCATTGAGGCACTTTCTACTTAAGACTGATTATCTTTTTATAATTTATTCCGGGCTACAAATGCTCAAATTCATTCTCACGCCCTCTCTCACTTCTTTTGTATCTCTCTGTGTACATATTCTATGCGAAGAACTTGCATGCATACAACTGATCTATGTTCAGAAATAATGAAGGAGTTACAACAAAACTTGTATGAGGAGTTACAACTTTGAAGTCTTTAAAAATGAGCAGGAGGAAACAAGAAAACAGGTTACAAGGGCAATTGGGGCCAGGATTACCATCCCTAGGAAAAGTGATCATAAAGCACAAAGTCAGTCATGTGATCCCATTGCTTAGCACAGGCAAATCCTGAGGGTCCCGGTTGCCCAGTGGTGGGAGTCAGCCGGCTCGCACCTACTCGGGAGAACCGGTTGTTAACTTTCTAAGCAGTTGGGAGAACCGGTTGTTGGAAGAAATCTCTCTTTTTTTCACTTTACAGGGCTAATCCTGTAAGGAAGGCAGGAAGGAAACATTCTGGTGTTGTTTCTAGCCTCATCTTTATTGATCTGCTTACAGAGGATGCCTCTCCGGTTAACCCTTATTACATTGTAATAGCTAAGACGAAGTGCCCATCGACCTGAGTGACGTTGAGTTGGCCATGCCCACCCAGTCACATGACCACCGAGCCACGCCTACCCAGCTGGTCATTAGGGCAGAGAACCGGTTGTTAAATTATTTGAATCCCACCACTGCTGCAGTAGCACTGAAATGGCCACAGCTGCTAAATTTCAAACTCGCAGGAGTCCTAGGTCCTGGATTTTGGATGCATTCTGTAAGTTAGATCATTTGAGGTATCTTGGTTCAAAAATTGTTGCCTACGATGTACCTTTTGCACATTTGAAGTTTACAAATAAAGAGTCATGAAGAGTTTTAGTAGTATATAGATTAGATACATTTATCTATCATTATCAGAACACAAATCATATTATCAGAATGCTTATCTACAGTATATTAGTTGTTAGAGAACATGAATAACAATATATGTAATGTTCTATTCATGGATTCCGCAGGAAAAAAATGCTGGCTTAAATAATTTACTATATCTTTATGATGTTTCTTTGTAATCTCAACAAAATGAGAAGTATGGTATCACCATCCTTTATTTTTTATTTTTTTAGGGAGGATACATATTTAATTCTAAACCTGGTAATTTACAGACATTTCAAAAGAATTGTGAAAATTTTGGCTCCCTGTACATTCAATAATAAACGTGTGAAACGATGTGCTTTCTATTAAATGCTATCAGTACTTAAGAAAAGGAGTGTTACTTTTTCACTTACAGAATGTTGAATCCTGACTTTATATACAAATATTTAGTATATGGGATAATAATAAACGTGTAAAACGATGTGCTTTCTATTAAATGCTATCAGTACTTAAGAAAAGGAGTGTTACTTTTTCACTTACAGAATGTTGAATCCTGACTTTATATACAAATATTTAGTATATGGGATAATAATAAACGTGTAAAACGATGTGCTTTCTATTAAATGCTATCAGTACTTAAGAAAAGGAGTGTTACTTTTTCACTTACAGAATGTTGAATCCTGACTTTATATACAAATATTTAGTATATGGGATTTGGGGAAACAGGGCTTTAGTAAATGAACCACTTATTTACTAAGATATTGCTTTCAAGAAAGAAGTTTAATTAAGAGAATGTGATAATCTTGCTTCCAAAAACAATAAACCCAAGAGACAATTGCAGAGTTAAGATCTATCTTTTGAGTCTTTTTCTTTGTCTAATCCAGACATCCTGCTTAATCCAATGAACAATCCCCAACTCACTAGCCTTCATTGCTATTTAGCAATTCCAAATGCCTGACAGTAATGACAGAGTAAAACGGAGCCTTGGCAAAGAGACAATTTCATGGTGACATCTCTAAGGAATAATAAAGTGCCTTAATCTGCATTCCCAAGAGGTAATCAAATCCTATTTGCAAATCAGATGCCTCTGGCACAAATATGGGCATAATTCCTTTAAGACTTAATAAGAAATGTGTCACCCATACAGAAATGCTCTCCATTTTTTTCTCCCATTTTAAAATATTGTGCTACGTGTTTTGCATACCTTAGCCAATTATTCCAAAAGAAATTTGCATCAAGAATTGTAAAATCAAGCAACAAGTTACCATAAATACTCCTAATAATTTTGTGAGCAAGTGTTGAAGAAAAAGTATTTGACGTTTTACTTTTACTACTACTAATTAAAGCCCCATTAACACTTTAACTTGAAAACCACAAATACTTTATTTACAATAAATACCAAGGATGCTATCCTTGTCAAAATTGTTTTTAGATTTGTTAAAAATATTTTGTAGACATGGGCAGAAATTCATAAAAGAGAACTGAAATACTTCAAATGCAACATTCCATTTTTATTACACTTGAGGAAAAAAGCTAAAATTTCTACGATCAAAGCACAGTACTTTCTTCATTCCCAAGTTTAAGTACAAAGAGGCATTGCACAATTGATGATGAGGACTAAAAACATCAACTTTTCACAGCACTTTTAAAGCATCTGGATCAATATACTTTAAACAGGCAAATATCTAAGTTCATTAAGATATTTCTTATCACCCCTTTCTGAAATGAATTCTATTTTTATTTATTAAAAGTCACATTTGGAATACCCATGAAGTGTATAAAATGTTTTGTAGTGCAAATGTGTATACATTATTTACATCTATCTATCATCTATCTATCTATCTATCTATCTATCTATCTATCTATCTATCTATCTATCTATCTATCTATCTATCTATCTATCTATCTATCTATCTAATCTCTCTCTCTCTCTCTCTCATATCTATCTATCTATCTATCTATCTATCTATCTATCTATCTATCTATCTACCTACCTACCTACCTACCTACCTACCTACCTACCTACCTACCTACCTACCTATGTAGGAAACAGAAAAATGCAAGTAGTTTTGTAAGTTGTATTTTTTTTAAAAAAATTGTAATACTATTTTCCCTTTTTTCTCCCCTAAAATAATTTAAACAATCCACTATTTGGGAAGCCTGGATTGCATTGCATTTCATTGCATTAGTCAAGAATAAAAAAAAATTAAGAAATCTGTACTTAGTGTTCTTATTAGTAGATAGAAGCATATGCTAATACTTTATATTCAGGTAACAAAGAATTAACCTTCTGCCTGGAAACAAAGCATGATAAGTATCAAAATCTCATCTACAATACGAAAGATCTTACAGTACAGCTAGCACAGAAGAGAACATATTATGGTAAGTTTTTTTCTCTGCTGCAAGTTTGCACCCCGCGCAAATACTTTGCCATGCCCAGCTTCTCAAAACATAAGAAACAACTGAAAATCTTGCAACCCCAAATAAATAAGTTATCACTCACCAACTCATAAGGGTTGTGGGTGCCCTGTAGATTCATATTTCTCAGAGGCAAAATTCATATGGAAAGTAACTGCTACCCTGACCTTTTCCCTCCACTGCTAAAGACACTGAACAATAATGAACACTATTCCTAGTGCTTTAAAAAGTGCTCAGTTGCCATGACAACCCCTCCCTTTCTAAGGATAATTAGTATGGTGTGTCTTTCAGATCTGATTGGGAGGGCTGCACAGGAAAATATGCAAATGCGTGACACTGGGGCAAGTCAATCCTTTGCTGCGCGCTGCAGAAATGGAGCTGCGTGCCTTTCACAAAACAGGACTGAACCCTGGAACTATTTCGTTAAAAGCGATGTCTGCAGCATATGAGCCAATCATTCACGCACAGAGGCCTAAAAATTAAGTTGGAAATCAAAAGGCAGTTTTGTATTAGAAGGGTTGCAGGCTCCAATTTATCTCGCTGGAACAAAACTATGTGCCCTTGAGTTCGAGACAAAACAAGGTCAATACAAATGAAACTTACCTTGCAGCCTTTCTCTTAGTAATTCTTGCTATGGCTTCTGATTTATTCTCTGCCGCTTAGTGCTCGCAACTCTTGAGAATAAATGCAACAGGTAACTGGCAAGCTGCAGCGTGGTGCAAAGTTGCAATTCAATGTGCCATCTTTTAGAAAAGACTGGGAAGGAAGATTCCTCATCCACAGGATTTGGATTACCTTCAAGTCAGACTTGACAGCAACTTTGGTATGTGTGTGGGTGTGAATGTTTACCCTTCTTTATGGCATAATGATTCAGTTCGGTTGCCTGAATAATTTGGAGCCCTCCGCTTACACAGCGTTTTCTTCATTACGCTGTTGCTTAGTATATGTTTATTATTGTGTACATTATTCTGAAATAAATGAATCTGGCTTGCATCAAAATAAGAACTTACATGATCTTTGGCATTATGTATTGGCTAGTAGTTTCAAAAAGTATGCATCTCTAATCTAGCGCCAGGGGTGGGTTTCAACCGGTTCGCGGTGGTCCCTGCGAACCGGTTGGTCGGCGAACCCGGAAGTAAGTAACTTCCGGGAACGGCGAAGGGCCCCCCCGCCCACCCTCCTTACCCGGTTTTGACGAGTTCTGCGCTTCCACGCATGCGCAGGACATATACAGCGCCTGCGCGATCCTCCAGGAGCAGCTGGAGCATCGCACAGACGCTAGTACGCATGCGTGCACCGTGCGCGTGCACGAGGACGCCGCCGGCCCCGTTCAAACTGAACCGGTTGGAACGGGGCGAGAAACCCACCCCTGTTTAGCGCCATTACTTCGTGCAGCCTCATCTCCCCATTGTTCAGTAAGGAGTAATCTGTACTCCTTTTACACAGTTCCTGAACCGATGCAAGCCCAATAATCTGTGCAGAACTTTGGCAAGAATTTGTACTATAGCAGTCCATTAGCTGGGGGAGTGATTGAGAAAGGGGACTAGTAGGAAGATAGATGGTCAGCCCAATCTGTTGGTAACATATGACTTCATAGATCATTCCTGAAAGAATGAAAGAATGGCGACTAAACAGAAAATAGATTTTTCACCATGCTCACTTTTGATTTTTTAATTTCTCAAACCATAGTTTAGAGATCAATAGAAGCAGCCTGAAGTTTCTTTAATCTCCATAGTTGCCCAGAGACACAACCCCCCCCCCCGATTGTGAATTTTCATTATTATTATCCGACTTGCTGCAAAATTCTGCACGTATATCATCTGATTTTGAATAGTTTGATAACTTTCACAATAATGGAAGATCTGACTACAGGTAGATCATGTTTAAAGAACGCAATCATGACTGGCAATATGGTTGCTAAGGAAAGTGGGTGCTAAGCAGAGGTGGGTTCCTACCAGTTCGCACCTATTTGGTAGAACCGGTTCGTCAAATCTACCGAACCGGTTAGAAGAGGTTCCACCAGTGGACCCGGAAAACAGGCTACACCTACAGAAGAGGCTCCAAAAAATTTTGAAACCCACCACTGGGTTCAATTTTTATTTATTGATTATTTGATTTTCCCCCCACCACAGTCAAAACACTCTTAGTGGAATATAATCCTAACAATAAAATGTACATGGATAATTATAACATAAGAATAAACAATATCCCTCAAATTAAACCACATATAAAATAATAAAACAATCAACCCCAAAACAATAAAATTAGAAGCCAACATCTGTACATCAAAAGGCTATTATACAATTCTGTTTTTAGTCATTTCCCTCTGCTTCACAAAATCTGAACGTTAAGAGCTAAGGGTATTTCAAAGGTTAGGGAGATTTTAATATAGCTGCCATTTTTTTTCACAATTCATGATCCCAAATCACTGAGAGCAAAAAAACCCCCTATAATTCATAAGTAATTCATTTCGTTCAAATATCATAAACTAAAGTTAAATTTACAAATAAAGCCAGCCAGACTAGTTGAACTAAACACTTGACTAAACTTTTATTTCAGATTCTACAATTCAAATAAAATACCCAGTAGTCACAACAATTCCCATTTATCACTTGACTGCAGTTCAAACTGTGTGCTGTTGTACTACTTGTATGTGTTTACACAATGAGAAATAGAAAGACAGAACGTATTAATATTTTTTTTTGCAAGGTGGGCATGCTCCAATTCTGTCAATGGCCAAAGAAAATTACCAATTTTGCTGAATTATCTTCTCAGAGGAGCAAGACCGTCAAAACCTGGCTGTGCCGGCAGGCCTGGGGTTGATGAGTTCCCCTCCCCTCTTGACTTGTATGGCCGTATGACTCTTCTGTATTTTAATTATATGTATTGTGTTTGTATCCCCTTTTCCCCTTTTGAGTTGTTCGCCGCCCTGAGTCCCTCCCGGAGAAGGGCGGCATACAAATAAATTAAATCTGAATCTGAATCTGAAGAGAGTACACCTCCTTTTATTGAAAACAGACATTCATGCACTCCTCCTGTAGAGTCTTAAATCTTAACAAAGGAGGATACAAACAATAGACAATGAGGATGCCCCTAGGTACTCATAATAACACAATAATTTAAAATATATATTATCTTATTCTACCTGATGGCATGATTTGTACCTATTGAATCCTCTACAAGTGCACAAAGCAAGAGATGCAGAATGCCTTTTCCTTAAACGGGAAACAGACCGTGTTCAATGTAATGGCAAGGGAATGGGGGTGGGTGGGAGAGACGACTTCTGATTAACTTTAGGGCTGACAAGTCTTTGTCCAACTGACAGCAGGGCTTCAGGAACCCAGCTGGAAACCTGGACAGCCACTTCTCTCCACCTGTGAAAAGTCTGTTGCCACTTCACTTGAGGTCATCCTAATTAAAGCTTGCAGCCCCTGGTGGTTGACTCTCAATCTGCCCCTCTCTCCTCTTTGCCACATTGTTATCGGTCAGTGGTCTTCCGCTGAAGTAAAATAAATCTGGTTTGGAGATGGTCAGAGATCTGCTCATGGGAGGGGAAAGACATGCTGTGAAATTCTAATTAAGAGACAGCTGTCCTTTCACACCTAACTCTCTCCATTGACCAAAAAAGCAGAAGCATGGTTGTTTACAACAGTAGCCAGGAGGTCCGGACCTCGTAGCTGAACAATGGCTATGTCCTAATATAATAGTGACAGATGTACTTTTGTATTTTACACAAACTAAAGAAACCAAAGACCTATATTTTATGCTTGTTTCATCTTTCAGAAATGGGGAACTATTTAAACCAGCTGGATGAACGTTAATAGTAGATAATATTACATTAAGACTTAATTTGGGATGCTTTTTGGAATTTAATTTGGTATGTATGTTAGTGTGTGCAATTATGTGTGAAACGTACGTTAAACTTAATGTTATTTGGTTACTAGTCTCTTAAAAAGGAGAGACTACTCTTTTCCCCTTCAATACCAGCATCACAGTGCTTCCAGACAAAGCTTATATTATACAATTATCTTGCCTTATTCGTAGAATTGGAGGGGGTATAGAGAAACTCATTTGTAAGTAAATCTCCTGCATTTACACACTATCCACCCTCACCCCCATCAAGCATTAACAAAGCAAAGACGGAATAGCTACCTAAAATGTTTGGGTTGCTAACACAAGGAGTTGTTCATTTAGTAGCAAGACCTTTTAATTTTCAATTGGATTCCCTTTTAAACATAAGCCTATTAAGTGTAATTAGAGTAATTATTGTACTATGGGTTTTATGAGTTTATGCAGAATAGCAATGAGAAGCCCAGGGCCCCCAGCTGCTTATATAAACATGCTTGCTTTAGTGCTGTTGTTTTGAGCCAAGGTGGCGCAGTGGTTAAATGCAGCACTGCAGGCTACTTCAGCTGACTGCAGTTCTGCAGTTCGGCTGTTCAAATCTCACCGGCTCAGGGTTGACTCAGCCTTCCATCCTTCCGAGGTGGGTAAAATGAGGACCCGGATTGTTGTTGGGGGCAATATGCTGACTCTGTAAACCGCTTAGAGAGGGCTGAAAGCTCTATGAAGTGGTATATAAGTCTAACTGCTATTGCTATTGTGTATTTTGTTGTTGAATAATGGCAATGTGATTGCCCAATGAGTTTCAATGGAAAACTAATGAAAATGAGGCAGTTATTACTCTGATGGAATCCAAACAGTTGTTTGCAAATGTCCCTGTGATATAAGCCTGACAAAGAAAGTCAAAAGAATGAAATTATCCATCTTAACTATGCTCCAGGTTACAAAGCTACTATAATATCAAAAGCTGGCTAGAAACAGGAGAATGAATGGTGTTGCACTCTTAGTGTAAGACATTTATAAGGATAAAGAAGTAATAATAACCTCAAAGCTCAGATGAAAACAAGAATAGAGAGTCCAGAGTTTTATGTCTATAACTATTCAAGGGATACAACTTTGATTCAACACATACAACTTTGAAATATAGCTAATATTTAAAACCACTATTAATATTATTAAACTTAGTTATTGGTATCAATATATATTATTCTTACAGGAACAGTTGAACAATCATCTCTTCAAGGGGCCAAGTATGATTTTTGTTCATAACAGGACAGTAGTAATCTCTGAAGACAGAGCCAGACAATCCAGGGGTGGGATTCAGAGGTGGGTTCCTACCAGTTCGCACCTGTTCGGTAGAACCGGTTCGTCAAATCTACCGAACCGGTTAGAAGAGGTTCCACCAGTGGACCCGGAAAGCAGGCCACACCTACAGAAGAGGTTCCAAACTTTTTTGAAACCCACCACTGGTCCTTGGATATGATTATTCTAAACTATCATGCTCCTATTTCTAAAACTCAGTGCCTCTGTGAAAGGTAAGGATGACTACTGCGCTTGTGGTGCAATCAGAACATTGCGTGTGTTGAAGTTGTTTTAACGCAAACCAAAGATGCCTTTTAAAAAGCAAGTTTACATCCTATTCTTATGCATGCCAGTGCTGTGTGGGAGGTTAATTTAAGGTGGTTCTGACAAGTGTCGTCGGCATCTTCATATCCGGTCACATGGGCGGCAAGCCACTCCCATCCATTCACATGGGTGGCAAGCCACTCCCACAAAGGAGGCCACACCCACAGAGTAGGTTCAAACAATTTTTGAAACCCACCACTGGTGGGATTTTATTGGTTCGGACCGGTTCGGGCAAACCGGTAGCTTCGACAATCAGCTGGGCCTGCCCCGCCCCTGTGCTATACTGACCTATATTCCCTTTTCTGAAGCCCAGCTGATAGGGGCGGCAGAGCGGATTGCAGCGCCTCAGCTGTTTTGCAGCGCCTCAGCTGCAGTAAAAGGTAAGTTTTCAAACACACTGCATGTGTGATCAGTGAACTGGTTGTTACCCCAGTTGAATTCCACAGTTGAATTCCACCACTGAGTCAATCCATTTGTGCTATTGTACACCCATCAAGAATAACAAATCCTGATCCATAGGTAGGTGGCAAGCTGCAAACTGCAGGAATTTTGCTTGAACGGAAAATGATTAATTTTTACTTCCCGCCAATGTAAAGAACCTGAGGTTAACTACTGATCACACATATTGAGAAAAATGCCTAACTAAACCCGCGATCACTCACTGGTTCCAGGATAGAGATAAGAAATTATCTCCGGCAACAATCAATCACTGTATTCCTCCTTTAATTATAACTTTCATTGAATTAATCCGTAGAGTTTGTGATCCTTAGTACTAGATGCTTGACAACCTAATTCAATGCTGATCACATAAATGAAAAAGAATTGGAAGATATTTTCACACATGTCTGACGGAGTATGGTTGATTCAACAGATCACACTTTTGTGGCAAGCAGAAGGGAAGATCTATTATGGTGTTTTTTTCCTAACCCTTTGGAATACAATTTCAGCTCTACGCTGGTTCCACTGAAACTAAAGATTCAACAATGGTAGAAACAGCACTCAAAATTTACAGTGTTAAAAACTACACGTGCAACAATTCCATCGGCCAGACAATGGTTTTATTCATGAGATAAATGCTTCTGACCATTTCAATGAGATTTGAAAATGGAGGAGCCAAGTAAAATCGTTCTCCTTTCTCTGTTGCTTATTAATGGTGTCTGAAAAATCATTATGGGAAATTAGCTTGTCTTAAAGCTAATATTTGATAGTCTAAATTAGGTACGCTAAAAACATAGTCCACTGCTAGTTTTATGTTGCTAAGAAACAAAGGTCAGGCAACTTTCAAAGGCCAAATTATTCCCATCTCCATGGTAAACTCACAGAACTTCTTTCATTTCAAACTTTCACCCTGTAACTTGGGACAAAAAAAAATAAAGATCTACTAGTTTTGTTATTCTCCCAAATAATTGCGCATCACATCGGTTCCATAGCTGCTCTTCCATCATGTCAATGTGCTAATACCTGACAATGTTCCTTGTACACAAGAAAAGAAAGAAGACATTATATTGCCACCTGTTGATTTCCATCCTGCAGCCAGGTACTTGCAAAGTAAGCATTTTTGGATGGTGAGAGAATCGGTTGGCATAATTTCAAAAAAGTAAGAAGCTCCTTGAAAGAATGGCTGACAAAGATTTATAATTGCCTTGGTATGTTTATATTAACCAGAGTCAACAGACTCTCTACTGTAGATCCCAGTGATGAACCCAGATAAAACAAATTTATTGGTGCCCATTTATTAAGGTACCATAACTGTTTTTTTCAGTCCACTGCCTAGTAAAAAAAATTAAGACTGCTGCTTTTTGTAATGTTTAAAAGCTGAAAGAACCTATGAGATTTCCTGAAAACGCACAGTACTCTTTCCCAAGTGAACCTCTGCCCCCCCCTTTTCTTTCTTTGCATGGTTTAAGCATTACAACTGCATCGATGCCAACTACGTTTAACATTAACCAGCCTCTTCCTCAATTAAGATTTGCAACCTCCCATCAAAGGCTGATTTAAAATTCTAGATAAATGTGGATTTATCTATGCAATTAAAATGTAGCTAAGGGAAATCAATAAAATAAAACCCTGAGGATTTAGTCAAATAAAAAAGAAATACCACCTTAAAGCTACCCTCTTGATTTGCAACCAGGTCTGAAGAATAATCTGAATTTGTGTCTGTCTGAATTTGACCGTGGGGTCAAATTATGTGGAATGGAAACATCAAAGGATTTGCCTTCCATGTTCTTTTTTGGCTGATTCAGCAGCACTTGACTGAAACATAGAAGACGTAGCAAGGCCCTGTATTTTTAATCTCTGCCAACAGTAATAGCAATAGCAGTTAGACTTATATACCGCTTCATAGGGCTTTCAGCCCTCTCTAAGCGGTTTACAGAGTCAGCATATTGCCCCCAACAACAATCCGGGTCCTCATTTTACCCACCTCGGAAGGATGGGAGGCTGAGTCAACCCTGAGCCGGTGAGATTTGAACTGTAGTAGCCTGCAGTGCTGCATTTAACCACTGCGCCACCTCGGCTCTGTTGGGTAACAGAGTAAGGGTAAGAGATGGATGTAGCTTCATGGTACAAGTTTCTGCTAGTAAGTAGAATTCAGGGAAGTCAGTACAGAAGAGATATCTCTTGTGATGAATCAAAGATTTGGTTCTCTGTCAAATTAGGAAAAGAATAAGTGGGTTATAGGTTTTTGTCAAAATCCCTTTGCCCCTTATTTTGTATCTGTAACCTGAAAAAAATTTAGGACAGCATGAACCGAGCTGAGGTGGCGCAGTGGTTAGGGTGCAGTACTGCAGGCCACTTTAGCTGACTGTGATCTGCAGTTCAGCGGTTCAAATCTCACCGGCTCAAGGTCGACTCAGCCTTCCATCCTTCCGAGGTGGGTGAAATGAGCACTCGGATTGTTGGGGCAAGTTGCTGACTCAATTTGCTAAAAAAAAATTGTAAACCGCTTAGAGAGGGCTGAAAGCCCTATGAAGCGGTATATAAATCAAATAAATAAATAAATAAATAAATAGTTACTAGGCATACAAGTTACTCTAAATCCTTAAAACCAGGTTAACAAAATCTAATTGCTATGTTTATATAGAAATATTCATGTCATAATTTACTGTACAAATAAGCATGTTATTATTTACCATGGTGAATAATAGTTTACCCAACATGTTAAGGCAATATCTAAAACCACAAGGAATCCAATCGACTTTTTAGACAAATATGCACCAAGCTGAGGATCAATGTAACCACAGTTAAGCAAGTTTTTAGTCCTAGGGATTTTAACAGAGGCCATTTAAGTACTTTAGTTCTTTGTACCTAATCCTGTAAAGCACTGTAGTCTTTCAAGACTAAATGCTGTTAAAACTCATTGGGTCTTATTTTGCAAAAATATATATATATTGGATTGGGTTTTTAGATTTATTTACGAAGTATACTTTCAACAAGTTCAAAGCAATACACACAGCAATTCTTACTCTTACTTTTCTTCAAAACAAAGCTGTGAATTAGCTTGGCTTTAGACAGAATGCTTGGCTTAGTGTCAGCAGTGAATTTCCATGGTTGTAAAACTACGCTGACATTTCTATATCTTCTGATGAATTTGGGAGCAGTCTTTCATGTTGTGAAGGTTGATACCATCCATGAATTGGCATTTAATAATGTCTTTGTATAAGAAGCCAAATCCTTTCACAACCATTTGTTTCGTCTTTCGATTAGATTATTTAAAAGCTGCAATCCTGAAGATTTGATGCTGGCAATGGAATGCATTAAAATAGAACTGCTATATATTTTAAATGGTGGTAAAAGGTACTATATAAAACTGTGACACTTAAGACATACAGAGCGTTAAGGATGTTGGTCTTTCTATGCATCTTTATCTGTAATACCTGTCTGAAACGGTATAGGTGTCAGGCCTGCATTTATATTCCTTTTTAGAATTTTGGCCTGCCACGCTTTCTCTAATTTCATTATGCTGTTTCTTTAAGTATAGGTTAGATTAGGTTAGGTTTATTTAGCTTGTATGCCACCCTACTCCCGAGAGACTCAGGGTGGCTAACAATAAGAAAGGGAAGGGGGTACAAAAATAAAAACAACAATTAAAAATTCAGCAACAGTCATAACATCGGATGGGGCTGGATAATTCAACAGCCCCAGGCTGTATAGTCAATGGGAGGGGGGAATAGAAGGAGTAGGATTTTGGAATGTATTGTTTTTCATTCTTTGCTAGAAGCCAAGGTCATCCTTTGTCTCCACACCAGTACACCTGACCGGAAGAAGCTGGGCATGGACGCCAGCGTGGAAGAAGGAGATTGGACCATGTGATGGACTGTGGGTGTGGGGACAAGATCATGAACTTTTAACTGGGTGGGATTCTGATGTAACTTCCAGAGTTGAGATCCCACAGCTATGTGCCAACATGCCTGCTTTATTAAATTGGAACTTTAAGCATAGTTTTGCCTTCGACTCTGATTTAATTCTACATGGTATTTGGAATGCAGACAATAGGGTTTCTTGCCTAGGCAGGGGGTTGGACTAGAAGACCTCCAAGGTCCCTTCCAACTCTGCTATTGTACTGTATTGTATTGTAATGTAACTACCGTATATTAAAATAAATTAAAGGCCCATCAGTATAATCTGAGATGAGTTACAAAGTTGCATATTTTCTTACAACAATTACACAAAGCAATTATACCAATATATTGTTATTCACAAATATCTATAGATGGAAATCAGAAATATTTAATCTCCCTCAAGGTAAATTATTTATTACTATGGCTGACTTATGGCACAGTACGCCTTAAATGAATTCCCATTTTCCCAGTTATGAAACCAATCTGCAAACTAGTCCCCAGGGAAAAATCCACTTTAAGAACCGAGTAAACTAGCATTTATGTTACTTTATGCCTCCCCTGGGAGAGCTTCCTGCAGTTAAGTATTTTTAAAAAATCACATGATCAGCAGAAATGCAACTGATCTCACTTCTCCCTTCATTACAATACCAAGTTGGGCAAAGCTTTAGCTGTTTAAATTCAGTGACTTGGACACGAATATAGAGACTGCAGTTTCTCAGCATGGAAATGCAATCTTGGAAAAAAGCTGCTCTAATTACATGTTACCTAATCAGGGTGCTTTTGAATGTCACTGTAATCCTTCAAATAAAAAAGTTGAAATTTGACAGGTATTTTACATATTACCATCTCATATTTTAAGGGGATTCTGTATTTATAATTGTATCGGGATATTTTGAAAATATAATATGGAAAGGAATCTTAAAACATCCGTTTATTCAGCAATGTGTCTAATAAAGGTTTTAGGTTTTCAGTTCTTGCCAGGGTTTTTTTTAAAAAAGTTAATTTTTGTTGAGAAAGATTTTTAAAATGAGTGTTTATATTATGTAGGCAGTGGGGAGGAAAAGGAAAAATAAAAGACCAACTGTAACTTATTAACACTCTGAATTGCTTAACACAATGCAACTTTGTCAAAAGTTTTTATGAGATAACCCTGTTTGTCTTAATTTAGTACTAACTCGCAATGCACTTCGGGACACCTAAAAAAAAGAAAAGAAAACACCCTTGCTAATAATCTACCATGAAGCAAGGTTGCATTATTACCATGACCTGACACATGGTTTAGCAAAAGATAAATCCTGTGAAATGATGTGATTTTAGGCAAAATAGAAATAGCCAGAGAAATGAGCAAGAAGGCAGGAGTTGATTTGGTACTGGACCTGCCAATTTTATAGAGAGCCGAGGTGGCGCAGTGGTTAAATGCAGCACTGCAGGCTACTTCAGCTGACTGCAGTTCTGCAGTTCAGCGGTTCAAATCTCACCGGCTCAAGGTCGACTCAGCCTTCCATCCTTCCGAGGTGGGTAAAATGAGGACCCGGATTGTTGTTGGGGGCAATATGCTGACTCTGTAAACCGCTTAGAGAGGGCTGAAAGCCCTATGAAGCGCTATATAAGTCTAACTGCTATTGCTATACCATGTTCCTTGAAAGGAAACCCTCGGTGTTACCCATGGCTCATTCATCAATTCTCAGGTTTTGGCTACTGTGCCTAAACCTCCTCTGGGCTTCATAGTGTAGAACCCACAGCCTAATTTCATAGGTAGATGCGGCTACTCCAGGCATCTTCTGGAACACAGTTCTTCTGGTGATATGGATGACCCCTGAGGTTTAGAAAAGCTGTGCATATCTGGCTCTTCACCCAGGCCTTTGACAAAGGAGAGAGAGAGAGCTTTCATTCTTAAAGTGGGATTGGAACTCACAGCCTCCAGTTTCTAGCCAGCTGTCTTAAGCAATAGACCAAATCGTGACCTGACAAAAGGGCAAAGGACAAAACCGTGCCTGACTAAACCGCGTCGCTAAAACCGCGACATCATCAATGCGCCGACAACAGCGCGTCGACAACAGCGTGTCGACAGAACAGCGATTTACAACAGCGCATTGGCAGAAGGGCGATTTAAGTTAAGGTAAGGGTTAGGTTTAGGGTTAGGTTTAGGGTTAGATTTAGGGTTAGGTTTAGCGTTAGGTTTAGCGTTAGGTTTAGTTTTACAGCGCGCTTCTGTCACTGCGCTGTTGTCGTCGCGATTCAGCGCTCATTCGTCGGAGTGCTTTGGAACACACGGTTTTGTCACCGCGGTTTAGTCGGGCGCGGTTTTGTCGTTCGCCCTTTTGTCGGTGAACCAGACCAAATAGGCTCTATCTATACTGATCTGTGGAGAAAATGAAGTAAAACTTAATTCCTCAGCTGAGTTTCCTATTTCTTGAAAGCAAAGATATCTTTACCAACCTTTGCCATTTTCTATGTTTTTTTTAATATGATTATTCTATATAAGATTATTTTTTCTCTTGCTGGCAGAGCTTGCTATGCAACAAAGCTCCTTCCAAATTCTATATAAATTGTGATCAGGAAGATCAATGCACCAAACAAATATTTTGATTATCACCTTTCTCCAGTTTCCAGCAGCTGAAACCAACATGTTTCGTGTCCCGTCCCGTCCCCCCCCCCCCCGCAATTCATGGGTGGACCACCATTCTTGGCTGGTGAAATGCACTTAACTTGGAAGCTTGAACCTTGTTAGCGCGTATCTATTTTATGCAATAGGGTTGGTTAATTACAGCTCTGGAGTTGACTTTTTAAAGCTTTTTGGGTTAGTGGCCTTTGATGGATTTATTTTAAGAAGTGTTAGGTAATAAAGTCTAGTCACCCATTACTTTTCTGCAATACCACAGACTGGTGCTAATTCAGGAGAACTGTAAGAAATTATACACTAGCTCAATCCAGCTTCTGGCATTCCCCGGAATGCTGGACTAGAAAAAAAATGTAACCAGGGTCATGGAAGGTAAGAGGCCCTTGTCAACTCTCTAGAGATATGAAGTACTTACAATTGTCCCACATTGCAACTTAGACTGAAAACTTCATATCTGCTTTATCTGCTCCTACCTTGTTCTTCAAGCTTAACCACCTCAATCCTGTTCCCTGCACCAACAGAACCATTATTTCTTGGAACTGACTCCACCTATCGTCTTATCTAAATGTTCACTGCTTGCCTTGGCCTGACTCATTCAAATAACAAATTGCCCCACTGTTTGCCTTGCAAACATCATTTTCATCATTATCATCCCAACAACAGTCAACAGACGACAAATGTCATCTCTGCAATGCATCTGAAAAAACATGGGGCTACCCTTGAAAAGTGTTCAGAGACTGCAGCTAGTCCAGAATGCGGCCGCGCGAGTGATATTGGGTGCACCGAGGTACACCCACGTTACACCTGTCCTCCGCGAGCTGCACTGGCTACCAATTGGTCTCCGGACGCAATTCAAGGTGTTGGTTATTACCTTTAAAGCCCTACATGGCTTAGGGCCAGTGTACCTTTGAGACCACCTACTGTGACATACCTCCCAGCGGCCAGTAAGATCCCACAGATTGGGCCTCCTTCAGATGCTGTCAGCCAGACAGTGTCGGCTGGTGGGCCCCCGGAGGAGAGCCTTCTCTGTGGCTGCTCTGACTCTTTGGAATCAGCTACCACCAGAGATCCGGACCATACCCACTCTCATGGCCTTCAGGAAAGCTGTAAAAACTTCACTGTTCCAGCAGGCCTGGGGCTGTTGACCTCATTGTTGAGGTTTAGCCCCGATTAGAATGAATGTATGTGGTGTTGTGATTTTAAATTGTCTTTTTTTTCTCTTTTTTTTCTTCTTTTTTTGTAAGCCGCCTGGAGTCCTTCGGGATTGGGCGGCATATAAATTTTGATAATAAATAATAAAAACAGGGGACCATCGAATTAGCTGTGCAAAACTGCTCAGATTGTTTACAAACAGCGGCTTGACATAGTAGCAACAAGGGTGCATTGGGATATATGTAAGAAACACCATTTACCTGCAAGCAGGAACTTGCAAAACACCAAAGGACCAAAACATAGAAAAGCAAATAGAAAATAAATAAACTGAAGTGATCTGGCGCTTTAGAATTCAAACACGCAAGGACCTGACATACAACAGTCCAGATTTGACAATTGTTGGTAAGAAAGACAAAAAATGTATCTAGATATTGCAATATTTGTAGATATTGAATAGAATATGAGAATAGAACAGAAAGAACTGGAGAAATCACAAATGCAAATTCTTGCAAATAGAAGTAGAATTGACAAAAGAAAGCAAAGCTAGTATAAATCTGGGGTGCAATCTCAAAACATCTGGAGCACCAGTTGAACACCACTGGCATGGGGGGAAAATCACTACCAATCAATTGCAAAAGGCAGTTTTACCTGGGACAATTCACATCCCGCGATGATAGCTTTGACATTAGTATTAGATAACATTAAACATCAATATCTGCTTAATCCAGATCCTTGAGAAGGACTCTATAGATTGATTAAAAATGCCAAATCCTGTCTAAAGATCTGACTGACTGTGCGGCCAACCATAATACAAAAAAAATAAAAATAAACTTGTATTACTCTGGGCAGCTCACAACAATAAAAGACATTATAATAAAACAAATAAAAAAATATCAAGTACGATAGACCAGATGGAATGAAGCTAGCGGTGTCAGTCTTCTTTGCCAGGGTGAACAAACAATAGCAGAATGGGGGGGGGGTTCATGTGGATTTGGAGCGCAAGCTTATTCCAAAGGAAAGGCACTGGTAAAAAAAAAGACACTTCCTGGGTCTGATAAAATTGTTTAATCAAAGGAACCCAGAGTACATTAATCCTACAGGATCAAATTCATTGGTCAGATGCTAAAGGAGACATGTATGGCAAGCCATTTGGACCTTGCTAAATAATAACCAGCACCATGAATTGCACCCAGAAGCAAACTGGCAACCTGCTCTGACCCCCTCCTCCTTCCAGTAATGAATGCCGAGACAAGCTTAACTGGAATGTACTTTAATAGCAAGAAACCAAAACCTCGGTGGCTGAAAGCCATGCAGAACAAACAGATAAGGACCTTGGCAGCAACTCAGACAAACCTTGGCAGCAATCCAGGCTGCCAAGGTAGTTACAAAAGTTCTCCAACTTTTAGTCAATGCGTTGACTTCTGCAAAGAGGGGCGTGTGCACAAGTAGACTTTTTATAGTCTGGAGAGGAGCCTAATGACCACCAGCTGAGTGCAATTACCTCCTGTAACTGCGCAACTGTTCCTGACACCTATTAGCTCTTCAATGCCGGGCATCCAGGAACAACTCACTGCTGGACTCACTCTCCCTTGTCTCCTCCCCACTGGTCCGAGGCTCAGGCGCCTCCTGGTGGCCAACCAGCCTTTCTGCGCCCTGCTCGGAGTCGGAACCC
This sequence comes from Thamnophis elegans, assembly GCF_009769535.1. Classification (NCBI taxonomy): domain Eukaryota; kingdom Metazoa; phylum Chordata; class Lepidosauria; order Squamata; family Natricidae; genus Thamnophis; species Thamnophis elegans. The sequence goes on from NC_045546.1 coordinate 81,897,991, forward strand.
TGTCCAGGGTCCTCCACATCCTCCAGAGCCGACTCACAGGGCCCCTCGCTGTCGGAGTCTGGTGGCAGCTCCAACGGCTCCTACTGGGCCACAACACAACCAGTGCAGTTAGTATAGCAGACATTACATGGGACTATCAGACATGCATGTTGCTACTTTTGCTGATGTATTATGGACCACATGAATTTTCTGGGTAGTCTTCAAGAATAGTCCCATGTAGAGCACATTGTCAAGTCACAAATTAACCAAGGAATGACTGACTGTCTGAAACACTCTCTGGTCTAGGATATGTGCTGTAAGAGAAGTGGATGGTCTGCCTATGGCATGATAGAAACTTAAATTAAGTTTTATTCATCATTTGATTGGAGTCACGAGGCCTTTCTCTCTATTTAATACTTAGGGCTGGAATTCATTTTTGTATCAGATATGAGTTTAATTCCACAACTGTAATGAGGCTAGTTATTTCCACTTAATAAATCTATTAAATGAACACAATTAAGATAAATATCTTGCCTTTGCTCTGGGAGGAGCCAGATAGAATTTTAATAAAGCTTTCTTGTATTTCCATTTTATCAACATAAATTGTTCTTTAATTATACATGTCTTTCTCAACAGAGAAATTAGGTTGAAAACCTAATTTATAGATTTAAAACATTGCTGCTAGTTAGAATCTAATGAAAATATAACAAGTAACAAATAAGTATATTTGACAAAGTGGTTTCTCTTTTGCAACCATGTCAAGAATTGCAAAAGAGGATAAGTGCAATTCTTCCAAAACAGTTCCAATATTCAAAATAGATTTCTTTCAAAAGACAAACTTTAACTGACAGACTTTATTTTCTACTTTACATATTTAAAATATTCCAGCCCTGTTAAACACTCACATACAGTAAGTAATATGAAAGAAATAATAGCAATAGCAATAGCAGTTAGACTTATATACCGCTTCATAGGGTTTTCAGCCCTCTCTAAGCGGTTTACAGAGTCAGCATATTGCCCCCAACAACAATCCGGGTCCTCATTTTACCCACCTCGGAAGGATGGAAGGCTGAGTCAACCTTGAGCCGGTGAGATTTGAACAGCCGAACTGCAGAACTGCAGTCAGCTGAAGTAGCCTGCAGTGCTGCATTTAACCACTGCGCCACCTCGGCTCTTGAACCCAGATTCATAAATAAAAAACAAGCTCCATTTTTTTGTAAGGTCAAGTAAGATTACAATTTCCTTCTTGTTTGTTTTTTATCAACTGGACCTGGGGTTTTATATTCAGCTAATGTGCACCATCAACATTTGCTACAAAATTGTAAAAATAATTTTCACTTGTAGAAACTGGAATAAAATGAGCTTATTTAGTATATATATTTATATATTTTCTCAATTCTGTGACCTTCTGTGTTACCTTCCTTTCTTTCCCTGAAACTTTTATTCCTGAAAGTCAAATATTATACTTACCTATATGGGATTAATATAAAGACATACTTACCAGACCATGGCCAATTCACAATGGGTGCTGGTGTGAATGGCGGACTGGTGCACGGGCACAGCCCAATTCACACTGTGAGCTGACAAATACGCGCTAGTCAAATGCGCGCCGACAAAACCACGATTAGGATTAGGGTGGATGGGTTATAAGGTTCTTTTCGCGTCCCAACTTTTCATTTGTTGATGGCGCGCGATTTTGACATCACGGTTTTGTCACCGTGGTTTTGCCAGTGCACATTTGACTAGCGCGCATTTGTCGGTGAATCTTCACACCAGCAGTGGGCGCTGGCATTTGCAATCCCGCTCATGCAAACACCAGTGCTTGCAGCCGCATTAACGTGAGCAGTGGCCACTGACATTCACAATGCCTCTCACATGACCGGCGGGTCTTTACGTCCCACGCTCACACAAATGAAGCTGTGCGCACCTGCCCCTCGCACAAAACCATCCCCTTTTCTCCTCCTCTCCAGACCGCGAACCTGGAAAGATTGGACAACGCTGCTTTTAACGCTTTCACTTTTCTATTTCTTCTAGTGAACAATTTAAGAGCTTGCTTAAATAGCAGGTTTGCACAAATATCAAGTGATTTTATTTCGAAAGCAGAAATGATCCTGCTACAACCTACTTCTATTTGCCTTGTTACTGTGGCCTCAACATAAATCACCGTATTTTTTGGAGTATAAGACACAGCTTTTTCCCCTCTAAAAAGAGGGTGATAATTTAAGTGCGTCTTATACACCAAATGTAGCCATGCCCACCCACTGGCCCCCACCCTTTGGCCTCTGCCTCCCAGCAATTTACCTCTTTGCAGCAAAAAGAGAAAATGGGGCTTGTTTCAGGCTTGTGCCTGAAACAGCTGATGATCGGGAGGCCAAATTGAAAGTGAAACTTGCCGTTTGCTCCACAAGATAAATTGCTGGGCGGCCGAGGCAGATTTTTTCCCCCCTTGTGCTAATCAGGCTGTTTGCTGCAAGGAGATAAGTCAATAACTATAAATGCCTATAGAATGTTCAAATTATTAGACTTATTTTTTTAAAATACCGCTTTATTATTGTTCTAGACCAGTGTTTCCCAACCTTGGCAATCTGAAGATGTCCGGACTTCAACTCCCAGAATTCCCCAGCCAGCGAATGCTGGCTGGGGAATTCTGGGAGTTGAAGTCCGGACATCTTCAGATTGCCAAGGTTGGGAAACACTGTTCTAGACAACTTAACGAAATGAAGCTTTTAAAATAAATGTTTGATCTGAAGAGGCCCAGTGCTATTGTATTTTCTTTTAAATAGCAGAGAATAATGTATACTTCCAGAAAGCCACATCAATTTTAATAGCATCTGTACAAGTGCAGTCTGAAATATAAAACCATAAACAGTGTATATTTTCTGTACTGTTTGCTGTTTGTTGCAAGGAGAAAAATTGCTGGGAGGCAGAGGCAGATTTCCCCCCATCCCTTGTTTCCCTCCCCAAATGCTATGTGCGTCTTATACTTTGGAGTGTGTCTTATACTCCGAAAAATACGGTATTTAAAAGTTGTATCTGTAGATGTCCTTGGCAGCATCCATCTATTAAGAGATTTCTCTTACTTTCTTGAAATGAGTCCCTCTTTTAGTTCTTAACCAATGGCAAAAATCTGCAGTTGTAACCGCAGCAGCTGCACATGCTAAGCACACGTTGACACAGAGCAGAGGTGGGTTCCTACCAGTCCGCACCAGTTCGGTAGAACCGGTTCGTCAAATCTACCGAACCGGTTAGAAGAGGTTCCACCAGAAAGCAGGCCACACCTACAGAAGAGGTTCCAAAATTTTTTGAAACCCACCACTGACACAGACACGCACACACAGACAGACTCACACAGAGAGAGAAAGAGAAAGAAATGAAGAAAGAAAGAAAAAAGAAAAAAGAAAGAAAAAGTGAGAGAGATGAAAGAAAAAAGGGACAGACAAAAGGAAGGAGAGAGAGAGAGAGAGGGAGAGAGAGACAATACACATGGCCGGCAAGCCACTCCCACCAGGTCACATGGCCGGCAAGCCACTCCCACAAAGGAGGCCACACCCACAGAGTAGGTTCAAATTTTTTTTGAAACCCACCACTGACACAGACACGGACACAGACAGACAGACAGACTTACACAGAGAGAGAAAGAGAAAGAGAAAGGAAGAAAGAAATAAATAAAAAAAGAAAAAAGAAAGAAAAAGTGAGAGAGAAGAAAGGAAAAAGGGACAGAGAGACAAAAGGAATGAAAGAGAGAGAGAGAGAGAGAGAGAGAGAGAGAGAGAGAGAGAACACATGGCCGGCAAGCCACTCCCACAAAGGAGGCCACACCCACAGAGTAGGTTCAAAAAATTTTTGAAACCCACCACTGACACAGACACAGACACAGACACACAGACTCACACACAGAGAGAAAGAGAAAGAAAAAGAAAGGAAGAAAGGAAGAAAGGAAGAAAGAAAGAAAAAAACAAAAAAGAAAGAAAAAGTGAGAGAGATGAAAGAAAAAAAGGAAAAAGGGACAGAGACAAAAGGAAGGAAGGAAAGAGAGAGAGAGAGAGAAAGAGAGAGAGAGGGAAAACACATGGCCGGCAAGCCACTCCCACCAGGTCACATGGCCGGCAAGCCACTCCCACAAAGGAGGCCACACCCACAGAGTAGGTTCAAAAAAAATTTGAAACCCACCACTGACACAGAGGCACTGAGACTTGTACACAAAACAGGGCTTTCTTCAGATTTCTGGTATTTGGAGCGTTCCATGTGATGTATTTGGCTGTGTTTCTTTAAATTCATTCCTGCTGCTGCTCGAGAGGAAGTCACGCCTGGCCAACATGGGCTCAAGAGCAGACACTGCTCTAAATCAAGACTCCAGAGGGAAGGTAGGCACTAATCTTCCTTTATGAGTGCTGAAAATGTGAACAATGTTGAAAACAAATATATTCTTTAGAGGCCTTCAGTGATAAGACATGAACAATATGCTCGCAAACAAAATCTAGCATAGGGGATAGGAACTCTAAATATTTTCACTGCAAGGAAATAAATTGCCCTCAAATTGTGCTTTCATTTCTAACTTCTCATCATCGGCCTTGGTATTTCCCCGAATTGTTTCCATGTCTACCTACAGAATCCACTTAGAATTTAAGCCATCTTTCTAGAAATCCTTGACAAGGATTTACTTTTTGTTTGCTTGAGTATTCAGAAGACGAAAAACACTAATACTTGCACAGCTTGAAAAAAATACAAAGGTTTGCAAACACAAGTTCTCAAGCCTGCCTCTATCTCTTTCAAGTTTCAATTGTAGCCCCTTTCTTACAATAACGTGATGTGACAGGAGGTAGCGTTAGCAAGTTTCTACCCTCCTTTGCTTGAGTTTTTCAGTAGTAATTTTGCCAATTGTGATTATGCTCCAGTGCAGAAACTCAAAAGTGTATAGTATCAATAACAATCCATCAATTTTAGTAATTAAATGAACCTGATGAATAATGAGTGAGAATTTAGTCCGTTTGTTCAACTATTCTGTTTATTTTCTAGGGTTTCTGAAGGAAGAAAAGGCCAACAGAATAGCAATAGCAGCTAGACTTATATACCGCTTCATAGGGCTTTCAGCCCTCTCTAAGCGGTTTACAGAGTCAGCATATTGCCCCCAACATCAATCCGGGCCCTCATTTTACCCACCTCGGAAGGATGGAAGGCTGAGTCAACCCTGAGTCAGTGAGATTTGAACCGCCGAACTGCAGAACTGCAGTCAGCTGAAGTAGCCTGCAGTGCTGCATTTAACCACTGCTCCACCTCGGCTGTAGGCAATAAATGAGGACTTTTATTCTAGAGAACAGATATATGCCAAACCTACAAAAAATTTTCATGTAAGTTGCCATGATGGACATAGTAGCAATTTTTTTAAAAAAAAATCTATTATGAGTTATACTCATATATGCATTTTTCTAATACAGAATTTGAAAAGTACACGGTTCTAATAAAATTACCTTAAATTAAATGATTGAATGTTACTGCATGTTGTAAGGATTATAGACTTCGGGTTCAGTTAAGGTCAAAATACTTAAATTGCTCACCTATGCTTGGAATTTCTCAAATAGATCCTTATCAAGTTAAAAAAAATGTTGCTCAATCTTCTTGTTGTCGCTAGCCCCTTAGAGCTTTCATAATTTAATTTTGAAGCCAGCCCTGTTCCAGCAAATGTCAGGCAGCTAGAAATATTTCTCCAAGATCTTGGTGGCTGCTAAAATTTCCTCTACTTCCTCATCCTCTTCCATCCAAATCACACAATCTGCATGAGCAACGCAAGGAAGAAGCGCATATATGAGCCAAGGTGGAGCAGTGGTTAGGGTGCAGCACTGCAGGCCACTTCAGCTGACTGTTATCTGCAGTTCAGCGGTTCGAATCTCACCGGCTCAAGGTCGACTCAACCTTCCATCCTTCCGAGGTGGGTGAAATGAGGACCCAGACTGTGGGGGCAATATGCTGACTCTGTAAACCGCTTAGAGAGGGCTGAAAGCCCTATGAAGCAGTATATAAGTCTAATAAATAAATAAATAAATATCCAACAAACTTAAAACGGGGAGTGGAGGGTAGGGGAAAGTACAATATTTGTCTAAGCCATATATGAGATCTTACATTTTCCAGGATGCAAATGAAAGTGTTACCCCAACAGAGAGGTTTCTGTGTGTGAATACATAACCAAATACATTCTTTTTCTTGGAAGGATATAAACCAGTGGGACGGACTCAACTTTCCTAATGCCGCGACCACAACCATAAGATTATTTTATGTTTTCCATATTTTTTTGAAAATATATGTTTTCCAGTGGTCTTAGGCGACCCCTGTGAAAGGGTCATTCGACCCCCCAAAGGGGTCCCGACCCACAGGTTGAGAACCACTGATGTAAACTATAAGACTATACAGAAAAGGTATGCTCGTGTTATAGTAAAAGCTCTATGATCACATCCGTTTTGTGAAGTTTTGAGTGTGGTTTCATTGCTTCTCCAAGTGCATCGCTGTCTCTCCAACTGATGTTTCCTACTCCTGATTTATAAATACTTAATTTAATTTAATGTAATTTAATTTATTAGATTTATAGGCCGCCCAATCCCGAAGGACTCCGGGCGGCTACTTCACGGTGCAGCACAATTACATATGTACTTCAGAAGGTTGTGAGGAGGAGGAAACAACGCACACATTGCACATGCTCACTTCATTCACTAACAGCTGTCTCTCTTTCTTCACACAACTGAGAAGTCCCTATAGGAAGAAATCTGGTCAAGTCATGCTTCCTGGTTGTCAATATAATTTAAAACTTTCATGTATAGGACTTCTTTTTTTTTAAAAAAAAAATCCTTTATTCTATGGAAAGATTATGCATTAATATGCAAATAATAACTTTCGCAGCACAGACTAGCACAGATGAAATACAGGCTATAATATAGTACGGAAGAATTTATTTGCCTGCAATATAAATTATTCTTGCGGTGTGTGTGTTTGTGTGTGTGTTTCAAATCACTGTTAATTCCTGGCAACTCCGAGCCATTTTCTTGATAAGATTTCAGAAGTGGATTGAAACTGCTTGCTTCCTAGGGTTGACAGACAGTGATTAGTTCAAGGTTACCTAGGAATTCATGGTCTTCTGATTTCTTGTCTAATACCTTAACCACTACATCAAATTGGCTCTCATGCTTCCTATTAATAAGCCTCATGTTCTTGTGCTTTCTCATATCTAGCAATAAGGAAGGAAAAGTTTGCATTTTTTTTAGTTCGGATTGTAACATCCAAGCTTCACAAATTGTGATTAGTCTTAAGGCTCATTGATTAAATTTAAAAAAACAACAACCTGATTTCATATCTATAGTTTCACTATCGTTAGAGGAGCCATGATGGCGCAGTGGTTAGAATGCAGCATTGCAGGCCAACTCTGCACACAGTCTAGAGTTCAATCCTGACAGAGCTCAAGGGTGATTCACCATTCCATCCTTCCGAGGTAGATAAAATAAGGACCCAGATTATTGGGGACAATATGCTGACATTTGGAAACCGCTTAGAATGTGCTGTAAAGCACTATGGAGTGGTACATAAATCTAAGTATTATTGCTGTAATTAAAGCATAATTCAGTAAAATATTCATATGTAGGCGCAGCTGGAATGTTTTGGAGAAGGTTTTTTGGGCAAAACTTTAAAATGTAAGATTATACTCTACCTCCAAGAAAAACATTGATACCACCCTAGAGAAAAATATTGATGTTGTCTATAAAATAATGGAAATAGGATAACTATTGTTTAAAAATGTATTTTTAAACATACCGATAGTATAAACCTTTGAGCCATTTAAAACTTTGGTCAGTTAAAACAGGTAAATAATATGCATAACAATAGCAACGACAACCGAGCATTCATCACAATCCTTCTTATGTATTTGAGGAAAAGAGAAGCAGGATTCTTGTCTCGTGTCGTGCCAGTAAATAATCTCTAAGTGTTTAAGAATGTGATTCTTCATAAAAGTTTTGACCTTACATATGAATCACCTTGAAAGGTAAATGTCAAACGTTAGTTAAACTTGATATTCTGGTAATACATGGCAATAGTACCAGTATAGTTTAGATCCTGTCTTGACAACTAGCCAACTAACTTCCCATCATTCTTTTTTGCCTTAACACACAGTATTTTTCCATTTAAAAATATTGAGAGCCAAATTCAGCAAAATGGGACCCCTGGAATCCAATCTATTCCTACTCCTGCTATATAGCCTAGTTTCTTTTAGATTAGGTAAACAGTAATCACGGATGGCATATCCCACCATGGCCTCCTTCCGATTAAGCCTTCCACCTGTCATCCATTCTAAGCCAAGAGAGAGAGAGAGAGAGTTTTTCGTATCATTTCCTGTAGTGATTTTTCTTTTCAGGAAAAAAAAATGACAGCAGAAAACAACATTACTTTCCTGAAGATATTTATAGTGTTGATCTGATAAATTCATTTATTAGAATACATTTATCCACAGTGCTCTGTTTCATTATTCTGGCCATAATAGTTGGGCAAAGCCTTATGTACTGAAAGAAAAAAAAACTTGAAAACAACTGAACTGAGAAATGAACAAGGAATGTACAACTAGGAAAGTAATAATAACCAAAATCAGGATTCAACAGCTGACATTAAAGCTCAAGGTAAATAAGAATAATTTATACCAATAGTTCTAAAACCATGTCTGTTACTTACTCAAAAACTGACCTTCCCGCTATGATCTTTAGGGAAATGCAACTGTTTATTCCATGAGAAATAAATTTTAAATTATTTGGAAGAAATTTCTCCAAAAGATTTAGAGATTTGGAGAAAAGAAAACGTACTATTTTTTTTTTTTTGCTCTTCTAGTTCTCCCATACTTTTTAAATTCTTGTATTTGGAAAACATTGGCCTCAACGTAATAAACAACATCTAACAACTGTAATGAATAATGTTAAATATGGCTATTTAGCAAAAAGGTTTTAAAAAATAATAACTTCTAGAAAAACCGCAGTGGCATTTTCCTGAAAAAATCGCAAAAAGTATTTTATCTGTTCTAGAATGATCTCTGAATCATTTACGTATATAGGTTCTGGTAATGATAGATAAATGTATCTAATCTATATACCACTAAAACTCTTCATGACTCTTTATTTGTAAACTTCAAATGTGCAAAAGGTACATCGTAGGCAACAATTTTTGAACCAAGATACCTCAAATGGTCTAACTTACAGAATGCATCCAAAATCCAGGACCTAGAACTCCTGCGAGTTTGAAATTTAGCAGCTGTGGCCATTTCAGTGCTACTGCAGCAGTGGTGGGATTCAAATAATTTAACAACCGGTTCTCTGCCCTAATGACCAGCTGGGTAGGCGTGGCTCGGTGGTCATGTGACTGGGTGGGCGTGGCCAACTCAAGGTCACTCAGGTCGATGGGCGCTTCGCCTTAGCTGTTATGATGTAATAAGGGTTAACCGGAGAGGCAGTTTCTGTAAGCAGGGCAATAAAGATTAGGCTAGAAACAACACCAGAATGTTTCCCTCCTGCCTTCCTTACAGGATTAGCCCTGTAATGTGGGAAAAAACAAAATGAGATTTCTTCCAACAACCGGTTCTCCCAACTGCTTAGAAAGTTAACAACCGGTTCTCCCAAATAGGTGCGAACTGGCTGAATCCCACCACTGGGAACTACAAAACCCTTCCCATGTTGACTTTCCTGAGCGAGCACAAAACTAGCATATAAAGTTGAATTATATGTTCAATTTTCTTCTGAAATTTTTATTTTCTTGGATTTATCCATGGTTGGCCTATCAGGGGTCAAAAAGCTCATTAAATTGCATGCTGGTGGGTGTTGCACATTGGCAGTTGTGATGCATATTTTGAGCGACAGGGAGCCACATCAGAGGGATGAAAGAGCCATCTTCCCCATTTACTGTGCATATTGGAAACTGGTATACATACACACACACACACACACACACACACAGACAAAACCCAACAATCTGAAATAATGTGCACTAAACTCAATAGAGCTTACTTCTTTTTTTTTAACTATTATTTTTTGAGTGTTGTTATATTCTTTCATTGATTCTTGTTTCTTTCCTCCATCCACCTATACCATTTATCCCATATCTGGTAGAATTCTGATTCTTCCTTTCCCTGGATTTCTTTAGTTAGTTTATCCGTTTCGGCACAGTCCATAATCTTTCTTATTATTTCATCTTCATTTGGGGTTAGTTTGTTTTTCCATTTCTGGGCAAAGGCGATCCTTGCTGCTGTAAGTATATGTGGTATTAAATATTGGATTTCTTTTTTGTATTTCACCGACATAATTCCTAATAAAAAAAACTTCAGGTTTCCAATCTATTTTAACCCTTATTATTGCCTCCAGCCAATTTTTGACCCTTTTCCAAAAAATTTTTTGCCTCTTCACAGGTCCACCATAAATAATAATATGTTCCAAGTACTGATTCATATTTCCAGCAGAGCTTATTTCTAAGTAAAAAATTTCCGGAAATGTTTTTTTAATGTCTGTCTTACTAGATCACCTAGTATAAACTATAAAATTATGCACCTTCTTTATAAAAATAAATTATTTTTGCCAATTATTGATCAGTTGTTCGTTAGATTCTATTAATGTATATAACCTTTAGCGTGCACATAGCTTTGAAACACACCAGTAGATGAATATTTTAGATCAAAAGGAACTTGTCAGCTTGTTAAACAATATGTAACATATTAGAATAGAGTCCTGCCTTTCTAATTACAGAAGCAGTCCCTGAAGATTATTATTTGTAATCTATAGATACATGGGGAATGATCCAAGGTAAATGCAATCTTAAGCTTACCTTTTGCATATTTGGCTTGATACAGCGGACAAAGAACGGGTTAGATGTGCTTAATGTTGCCATTAAGGAATGCAGCGAATCCTTAAAAAAAGAGAGAGAAAGAACAAGGGAAGTGTTACATTTTCAAATCATCTCAGCAAAGTTTTCCTAATAATCACAATAGCGTCACCTGGTGGCACAGTGTGTAAAATGAATTATTATTTTCTTATACTTTTTTTAAAAAACAAGCTGTACGACGAAGTAAAATTAATCATCAGACAGATAAAATCGATTTTGCTACACTATGCGACATGCGTTTACTCTTATCTGGTGAGTGGTGTTAATGGCCTTAAAATTCAGAGTTGAATGCACTATACATTTAAATTAATTCTCACAGTGAATTTACAGTGCAAAACAATTTTAAATTGTTCCTGATTCTCAAGGACAGATTTTTTTCCTTTAATGTAGAGTATATTTGCCCACAGAACTTGCCAAGAGTAAAATATCAGATTTTGCTTTATCAAGAGATAAACTTTAAAAAGTCTGCTTTATCTATATGGAAGGCTTACACTTAGAAGGAAGGCTATTGATGATTATATATGCCATTAAATCAACTAGGAAAACAAAGAGTGAACAACTGGTTTCAGCCAAGAAATAAATATTTTATTTTAAATGATCAGGGAAACATTCTGAAGAAAAAAAAACCATATTCATAGCTGGAGACAACAGTCATTTTTTTTTTCCTAGTTGAAAGTGATTTAGCAATAGCAATAGCAGTTAGATTTATATACTGCTTCATAGGGCTTTCAGCCCTCTCTAAGCGGTTTACAGAGTCAGCATATTGCCCCCAACAATCTGGGTCCTCATTTTACCCACCTCGGAAGGATGGAAGGCTGAGTCAACCTTGAGCCGGTGAGATTTGAACCGCCGAACTGCAGATAGCAGTCAGCTGAAGTGGCCTGCAGTACTGCACCCTAACCACTGCGCCACCTCGGCTCTTTGATAGATTTGATAGATTTAGGCAACAATAAATTGCAAAACACAATGTCTGGAAAAACTCAGTGGATTAAAAAAAACAAACCTTAAATTGTAAGTTGACGGTGGGCTTCCGATGCTTGCTTCCACACTTCAAAGTATCTTGACCGCTGCGGCTTGAAACATGCTCAAATAGGTCATATATGAAATCATGGCTGAAACAAGGAATTTAAATAATGTTTCAATAAATATGAAAACAAAGATCCAAAGTAAAGCCTACTATACAAGGACTGTCCTTTCCTTTAAAAAATATGGCTTCTTCTTCTTCTTAATTGATACTTCCCTGCTTGCCTGCTTGAAATGGCTGAGAATCCAATAATTGGACACCAAGAATAGCAATAGCAATAGCAGTTAGACTTATATACCGCTTCATAGGGCTTTCAGCCCTCTCTAAGCGGTTTACAGAGTCAGCATATTGCCCCCACAGTCTGGATCCTCATTTCACCCACCTCGGAAGGATGGAAGGCTGAGTCAACCTTGAGCCGATGAGATTAGAACCGCTGAACTGCAGATAACAGTCAGCTGAAGTGGCCTGCAGTACTGCACTCTAACCACTGCGCCACCTCAGCTCTTAGTCGACTAAAGTACTATCATTATTATTTCCTCAGAATGTAAGAGCAGAAGATAAGTATACAATGACCAGAAAGACTTCTAGCACATTACAGAGAACACAGCATTTAGACGAGGGGACCATTGCCCTGTCATTTGATATTACATTAAATACTGTATCTCACATTTTGTATATCCCGAAGGTATCCTTCTCGTACTTACAGTATAAAGATTAAGTTTACACTATTTCCTTACCTTTGTTGAACAGAAACCATATGTCATAATACTTGTGTTGGTTCCACCACAAAACCGCGGTCGACTAAAGCGCACTCGACGAAACCGCATACCTGACGTCATCATAGCGCGACGAAAAAAGCACGCTGTGAGCGCTAAAACTAAAATTAACCCCTAAACCTAAACCTAACCCCCTGAAACCTAACCCTAAACCTAACCCTAACCCTTAACCTAACGCTAAACCTAACGCTAAACCTTAACCTAACCCTAAACCTAACCCTTAACCTAACCCTAACCCTAACCCTAACCCTAACCCTTACCTTAACATGAATCGGCTTGCTTTCAAAGCGCTTTTTAAAGCGCCTTTTTTTCTCCGCGGTCGCTGTTATCGCGCTGCTGATGACGTCAGCGACGCGCTTTAATCGGGCGCGCTTTAGTGGACCGCGGTTTTGTCGTGCCACGACTTGTGTTAGCTTTTAAGAGGCTACAAATCTCTGCTGTTTTTACCACAACCGACTAATAAACTAACAACCTCCTTGATCCTGTTGATGGGATGGCCAAATATTTTTATTTATTCATCAAATTTATTTGCCGCCCATCTCATGATTCAGGAGACTCTTCTATAGCAGAAATACAGCAGAATCTCAAGTTCTCCAGGCATTCCTCAACTGTCACTAACATCTAATCTCCAGGCCAATAGCGACAGCTTCTATGAGTTGGTTAGTCACCAAAATCTGGAAAATCTGGGTTACTGAAGTACAATAATGTCTTGAAAATGGTATTGAGCTTCTGAGGGAAAAGGCACAAACAAAACTAATTGTATGTTTGTTTGTTTATTTTAGAAAACTGTTGTGTTATCATTCCATATGAGAAGACCTACTGCTCAAAGTACTTTACATTATTTGTGTAAAGAATGTTGTGTAATATTTTATTAAAGAGCAAAATTGTGGGATAAAAACTAATTATAAAGATTCATCTAGATTCTGGATGTTTATAATAAATATTTGATTTATTCTAATAACCATCGATTTATTAACATCAAACTCTTAATATAAAATAATTTTCCATTTGGAATATGCCTATATTATAGATACTAAGATCCTTTGCAAGAAATTATTTTAACATTTTTGTGTTTTTGCCATTATAATTAGTCTCTTCGCATGCTGTTATTTCACAAATCATGCTATATTTATGTGTTTATCTTGTTTGGCATTTGGAAAACCCAACACACTCAGGAATAAAGAAGCCTAAACAATAAATATGAAAAACGTATCTTAAGAATTAGCTCAACATAATTTATAATGTGTAAGCTTTTATCTTAATTGCATTTTTCTTTAATTTATATACAGCATCTGCATGCATTTAGACATCTAATCCATTTATTTAAGGTTGCCAAATATTAAGTGGTTCCGCTTTTTATAAACAGACAATTTTTTTACACATTCCCCCAAAATTCTCACTATCCAAAATTCTGTACTGAAAATTCTCATGAATTGCTAGAATGATATTCAAACGCTACCTTAAGTACGCTTTATGAAATACTCTGAAAAACTGTGCATGTCAAATGCATACACCCACAATGAAATGTACTGTTTATAGCTGGATTCATCAAATGTGTCACTTCCTAAATCGAGAAACATTTGATTGTTTCTTCTGAATATTACTAAGTCAAAATTATGACGGGTATTTTTCATGCTTCAGGATATCTTTTAAAATGCCGATGTCAGCCTCTGCTTTACTGCTGCTTCGGCTGCCATTGAAACGGGGAGGGGGAGGGCATGGTATTTGGGAAGGGAATCATGATGTGCTGGAGGAAGATTCTAGACGCTGACCTGACCATCTTACTGCGCATGTGGAGGAAGGGAGTTTCCCGCCAAGGTTAACTATCCGGCATTCCATCCTGGTGATGTCTTTTGAAGATATCTCCCACCTGACAGTTGGGTACATTATAATTGGACTATGGATTGGGGTGCCAAGGGGAGTGGATTGAATTATACATGATATTCTTTGCTTTCGCGCCGAATTAACCAGATTCAGCTTAGCTTCGCTATTCTTCATTTGTAATTAGTAAAAGTACACTTGATTTCAAACAAATGGAGTTGAGTGGTTTCTTTCCTGATTATTAAATGAAGTCGCATCTGACAATAAGCTGAATCTGGTTAATTAGGCGCGAAAGCAAAGAATATCATGTATAATTCAATCCCTTCCCCTTGGCACCCCAGAGAACTGGAAGAAAGATAAAATAGTTAAAGTAGAATTGGCAAACCATTCATACAATTAACTGCATCATTTAGGAAAGACCAAGGGTTGGCATCTATCTGACTAATCAAAATATATTCAGAAACATAAGCTCCATATGATGGCAAATCTACTATCTTTGTTCTTCTCTTTAGAAATGCAGTACTTTCAAATATTCAAAGTATATTCTAAAAGATAGAGAGCCCAAAAGATAGTTTAGAACTGAATTCTACATTTTTCCCATACTCCCTTCCTTTTGAACTCTCAGTTTTCAACATCTTAACAAGGTCAGAATCTACAATTACACTACTGGCATACCTGCTTTCTCGCAATAGGTTCAGAAGATCATCCCTAAAAGTGTCTCTGTTTTTCTCCAAAATTCCTCTTACATCATACTGAACCTGTTTGAAACAGTATAAAAAAAGAATAATTTTTTGACCTGTCTTATTAACAATTTTTCACAGAGGAAGCATCATAAGGAAGAGAAAAATATTTACTTATTAATTTTTACACCATTATTGCTTTATAAATAACTGAAGTTGGGAAACATACCTAATACTAATACCTAATACTTCCGCTCTTCCTATTTTCCACACAACAACAACTGTGACGTTAGTTGGGCTGAGAATGAGTGAGTGGTCCAAAGCAGTGGTGGGTTTCCAAAATTGTTCGAACCTACTCTGTGGGTGCGGACTCCTTTGTGGCAGTGGCTTGCCACCCATGTGACCGGATGGGAGTGGCTTGCCACCCATGTGACCGGATATGAAATTATGAATTAGTACTTAGGTCGGTCCAAGTAGCTATTCAGAAACTCTGGCATTGAAGCATGCAAGTCTTAAAGCTGTTGAGTTACAAGACCCTTGCACCCCTAACCCTTTAGAAAAAAAACTAGGGGTCTTCAAACCTGACAGCTTTAAGACTTGTGGACTTCAACTCCCAGAATTCCTCCTCCAGTCACGTTGGCTCAGGAACTCTGGCATTGAAGCATGCAAGTCTTAAAGCTGTCAAGTTACAAGATTCTTGCACCCCTAACCCTTTAGCAGTGGTGGGTTTCAAAAAATTTTGGAACCTCTTCTGTAGGTGTGGCCTGCTTTCCGGGTCCACTGGTGGAACCTCTTCTAACTGGTCTGGTAGATTTGACGAACCGGTTCTACCGAATAGGTGCGAACTGGTAGGAACCCACCTCTGGTCCAAAGTCACTCAACCAGCTTTCTTGCCTAAGGCAAGTCTCCAATTTGGTGTCTTAATTTCTAGCCACCACCTTTAACCACTACCCCAAACTGGCTCTCACATAACTCAAAGCTTCTTTTAATTTGTAAGTTGTTGAAGGCAAAACTAAGCTGCTCCTGAAATACTATTTAGAAGACTTTCAATGAACACAGGAAAGAAAGATTACCTCCCCAGCATAGTGTTTCACTCCAAAGTTGTGGATAGCAACTCTTGGTTTCACATAAAAAGGATTGTTCTATTGATAAGAAGAACAGAAATAAGTCAAATCTGTTTAATTATAAATAATGAAATACAGAAAAAAGGAAAAATCTTCTCTCAAACTATGCTTCTCAGAACTTGCTGAAAGATGATTCTTTTTTTTAAAAAAAAATCTGCCACGTTTAATTATTAGACTTTTTAAAACATTGCTCCAAAACATAATGGCTATACAGGCACTGTATAAAACTAAAACTCTTTCTGGAAAGATGCAAATTAAAGATGCATTTACAAAAATACATTGATCTATTAATTTCAAGCATTAATTAATAGATAAACATTTTAACTTAATAAATAGATTTGCTCAGTGAAAACCTAGAATTTTAACTATCAAAATTTACATTAACACTGCATTTGAAATTCAGGGAATTTATAAACAAAGGAAAAGAACATTACTTACTGCATGCTGAATGTGTAATTTTGCTAACAGGGTTTTATCCGTAGCTTGAGGAAAGTGGCTCTCCTCATTGATCAAAGCCAACAAACCAAGTTTCTAAGCAATCAAGAAACAATAAAAAAATATGTTAAGTAGACCTCATATTGTTCATGCCTGCCTACCTGCCTCTCCCCCCCTCTGTCATATATATATATATATATATATATATATATATATATATATATATATATATATATATATATATATATATATATATATATATATATATATATATATATATATCTGTGTATGTGTGTGTGTGTGTGTGTGTGTGTTGTATTTGTGCTGATAAATAAATAAAGGGAGACTAGTATAGATCTATTTCAAGCTATTTAGTTCTCATCAGCTAGCCATACCCTTACTGGGATTAGAACCTGTGCTGTATTACATCTTAGGCAGATGTGTTAACCACTAAGCCACAAGGTCCTTCTCCTTTATCAGCTGAGCCAGGGAAATAAGTATGTATTAAGTGTTACAACCCCTGGTATGGCCAAATATGGGAGGAAGCTTACTGCTTCCATTCTCTGTCCATCGGCTCGTCACAAGAGACCATCCAGAAACCCAATATTTTTACTGTTGCCTTTGTTACATTAGCACAAATACAACACAAATGTAACAAAGGCAACAGTAAAAATATTGGGTTTCTGTCTGGATGGTCTCTTGTGACGAGCTGATGGGCAGAGAATGGAAGCAGTAAGCTTCCTCCCATATTTGGGCATACCAGGGGTTGTAACACTTAACACACACACACACACACACACACACACACACACACACTGTATATAGCATTATAATTCAAGAATGTAGGTTTGGATAGTAACATTGCTTCTATCATCTAGTCTGTTTTCATGTATATGTGTATGTATGTATGTACGTATAAACTCTCTCACACACATCATTCTGTGAAATGGAATAGTAACAGGAAACATGCAGCACTGTGACATAAGTGGCACCCTATGTATTTTTCAATGTGAGGCAAAGGAAAGGAAACATGGGATTTTTTTTTCGTCTCTCGAAGTTCCAAATCCGTGTGATATGCCATAGTATTTTTAAGACAACTGTTAAATTACGCAGTTACCTTTGTATCCTCTGGCAAGAAAGACTTACTGTTGAACAATTAAGAGGAAAATGTACCAGGAAAGACGCCAGTATTCCAGATAAGTCAAATTAGACATTATAATAAAGGTAAAGAAAATGTACTTGATTCTCAGCCGTCAAGACCTGGCTGTTCCGGCAGGCCTGGGGCTGATGAGTTCCCAGCCCCACTCGAATTGTGACTGTTGTGAGTTTTTTTTAAACTGTTCTTTGTAATTTGTTTCTCGTTTTGTTTGTTCTTGTATTGTTCCCTTCCCCTTGGTTTGTTAGCCGCCCTGAGTCCCTCTGGGAATAGGGCGGCATACAAGTTTAATAAACCCTTAAACCCTTAAACCCCTCTTGATTAAAACCTCCCAACGGGGAGGGGCCTCCTTCAGATGCCGTCAGCCAGACAATATCGGCTGGCGTCTCCCCAGAGGAGGGCCTTCTCCGACCCTTTGGAATGAGCTACCCACAGAGAACCGGACCTTACCCACTCCCATGGCCTTCCGAAAAGCTGTTAAAACCTGGCTATTTCCGGCAGGCCTGGGGCTGTTGACCTCACTGTTGAGGTCCAGCCCCAATCAGATTGGGTGTATGGGTGATGTTTTAAATTGTTTCCCTTATTTTTTATTAATTATTTTTCTTTTCACTTTGTAAGCCGCCCGGAGTCCTCCGGGATTGGGCGGCCTATAAATCTATTAAATAAACAAACAAACAAATAAAAGACAAGGGAGTAAATGAGCATTTTTGTATCAAAAAGAGCTGGGGGTGGATGGGAAACACTTCTCTGACCCAGGAACAAACTGAAATTTATCTATTGATAGACAAGAATTAAAAACATATGATCAGGTTAAATCTGAGGTTCAGTTGTGAAAAAATATTACCCTTTTCAAACATTGCGACTGATCATATGACATATGCTATAATTTGAGGTAAACAATTATTACTAAAACAATATTTCTAAAAAAAAATCCCTTAAATTTTAGACTACTTATATATTTACCTTTTCAATAAGATCCAAGCATTCCCCATTATCTGTCCAGTCAATGTCTTCCCACTGGAGTCCTTCTCTAAGAAAACCCAAGAAAGAGATTTTATTAAATTGCATAAACTGTTTTGATTGCCCAAAAGAAAGTTGGATGAAAACATGCTTCCTTACAATAATGGTAACAATGAATTTTATTGGGAATTCAAATCTCTAAAAGGACTAAGATGAGAATGAAAAAACAAATGGATTAACACAAATATTCAAGCTATGGCAGAGGAAATGAATGACACTTAACGATTCTTACCTACTATATTCTAATTGCTCTAATGAAAAAATGTGCTTGTTGAAATATTCCTGAAGTTTTTCATTTGCATAGTTAATGTTGAACTGTTCGAAACGATTAACCTGGAAAAGAGACAAATCATAAGGAAACACTTAGTAACTTCGTCAAGTAATGCAAGAAGAAGAAGAAAAAGAACGATGTTTAAGCATAAAAGCACCAACATTTTATCAAGCTATAAATGTTCGGAACATACCTCAAAATTTTCAAATCCAAAAATGTCTAAAATGCCAATGGACTTGAAGTCGTCCTTGCCTTTGATTCTGCTGTTGATTTTTTTAATAACCCAGGCAAAGCACTGGGAATAAAGTGCCATAGCAGCTGAATCTCGACTATCTATAGCCTGGGGGTTGATAATAAAAATTAGATTATTTTATGACCCGATGGAATTTCTCAAAATGATGTTTCTAAGAGACAAGCAAGCAATGAAATACATGTCCCTATATTACAGAACTAAGTTTTTCTTCTCATTTTGTTGCTGCTATGCTTTTGAATCAGTGCTGACTCTTATTTTTATTATTATTAAAAGTTTTAATGAGTTTTACAATTGTATACCTTTCCTCCCCTCCCCCCCCCCGATCCCACGTCCCATCCCACCCTCCCCTCCCCCACAATCTCCCAGAGCAGATACAGGCTATAAACATTTAGCAACCATATATTAAAATAAACTAACTAACTTTAGCATCATCCCTCACTTGCAGTTTAACTTCCCTTTTGTAAAGCTAACTTTAGATAAGTTGTAACATTCCTTGCTCATTCATTCATAAGCTATCTGAAGTTTCTTAGTCCCGTATTTATTTTGAATGTAATCAATCCATCTTCTCCATTCCAGCTTGTATTTCTCATCTGAATAGTCCTTGAGGTATGCTGATATTTTAGCCATCTCTGCTAAGTTTGTTAGAATCAGTGCTGACTCTTGAAGACTGACGGGACAAGATTTCAGAAGTGATTTGCCATTGATTTCTCCCCAGGGCTGAGCGTGAGTGACTGGCAAAAGGTCTCTCAGATGGTTTTCTGCTTAAGGCAGGATTAGAATTCATGCTCTTCTGGTTTCTAAACTGATGAAGAGCCGAGGCGGCGCAGTGGTTAGGGTGCAGTACTGCAGGCCACTTCAGCTGACTGTTAGCTGCAGTTCAGCGGTTCTAATCTCACCGGCTCAAGGTTGACTCAGCCTTCCATCCTTCCGAGGTGGGTGAAATGAGGACCCGGATTGTTGTTGGGGGCAATATGCTGACTCTGTAAACCGCTTAGAGAGAGCTGAAAGCCCTATGAAGCGGTATATAAGTCTAACTGCTACTGCTATGAACTATTGGTTCTCTTTCCCCCTCCCCTAACTGCTGCCAAATAGATACACAATTTTTCCAATCTTCCTATCCTTGACTTATGACCATAATTGGGATTGGAATCTCAGTCACTGAGGGAAGCAGTCATTAAGCGAGATATCCACATGACTGCTTCAATCAATGACCGTAATCCTGGCACTCCTGGTCACAGTCATTGAGTAAAAGAGCTGCCTGCTGCGATGATTTCAGCTTTGCAAGGCAGTAGCTCTTGCTCTCAAATGTTCCTGCAGCCCGTCAAAGAAGCTCAGTTCCCTTCTATGCACACAGGGGAAACCCTTTGAGGTCCTGCAGGAATAGAGATGAAATCCTGAAGAGTTCATCTCCATTCCTGCTGCCCTCTCCAAAGAATTTCAGCTCTGCTCCAGCCCCTCCATATGCGAGTGATATTGGGTGTACCGAGATACACCCATGTTACACTCATCCTCCGTGAGCTGCACTGGCTCCCGATCGGTCTCCGAACACGCTTCAAGGTGCTGGTTATTACCTTTAAAGCCCTACATGGCTTAGGACCTGGATATCTATGAGACCGTCTTCTGCCACATACCTCCCAGTGTCCGATAAGATCTCACAGGATGGGCCTTCTCCGGGTGCCATCGACTAGACAATGTCGTCTGGCGGCTCCTCGGGGGAGGGCCTTCTCTGTAGCTGCCCTGGCCCTATGGAACGATTTACCCCCTGAGATCCGGACCCTCCCCACTCTCTCGGTCTTCCGAAAGTCTATTAAGACCTGGCTTTTCCGGCAGGCCTGGGGCTGTTGACCTCTTGAATGAGGTCCAGCCCCACTAAGGTTGAGTGCATGTTGTGTCTTTTAACTTGCCTTGTCTTTCTTTTTTAAATTTTTTAGTACTCTTTTAACTTTTTTATGTAAGCTGCCCGGAGTCCTTCGGGATTGGGCGGCATATAAATTTATTAAACATTAAACATTAACATTCTCTGCCAGATTCTCCACTGAGACAAGGGTCACATGATCATGGGGTCCTTGGTAACCAGTCACAAATAAGAGCCAATTGCCTGAAATGCAGTCATGTGACCACTGTGCATGTGATATATTTACAACAGCCAGAAGAGCATTAGAGGCTGTAAACCACCCTTCGTGAGGTCATTGTAATTTTAAACAACAAAGTGTTTTCATTTAGTATCTTTTGGGCATGCATACTATTTAGACTTTTTGGAAACTACACCACAGTAGAAATTTTTTTAAAAATGAGCTTTTTCAGAGGTCCTAAATACTATACACAAAAACATTCCAAAGTAATTGGATTTTACCTGCTGTATATTAAGAGGTGTTAGAATTTCTTCTCCCCTGAGTATCATTGATCTCTGTGTTAAGGCTTCAGTTAGCTGCGTTGAATCCAGCCCAAGTAACTCTGCAGATCTATTCAGAGCTAAGAACAATACAGCAACAACTATAGTAACAGAAAGCGCTACTAAAAATACAGTAGTATTATTTGGGAAGATTAAAAAAAACCCCTAATAAGCAATTTGCCATTCGTAAGTATAATTTTCACTCAACAGTCTTTTCCTTATGTAATGCCATCCTCCAAATTATCTAAACTACATTTCAGAGTCAATCCAATGAAAACAGATCTAGAGGACCGAGGAGTTAACTAAAAACTAATCTGTAATTTGTCCTAAGTTCTAATTTAAATTATTCAAAATTTGAAGTAATAAGACAGGACATAAGACATTCACAATTAGAAAATAGCCATTTTTTTCACCTGTTTTGAAGGACACCTGTGCTCCGCCGGCTGTAATAAATTCAATATTGCCAAGATGCAAAATGCCAGCGAGGAGCCTAAGAACATCTCGTACCTCCTCAGTGGTGAACTGCATCACCTCCATTGCCATCTAGAAAAGACACACAACATGACTGAGCCTTTGATCTCATTCCTATCACATAATATCATCCAAGTATCTCCCATACATGAAGAGTCTCAAACAAGTATCTTCAGAAGGATGCGTTTCTCCAAAATTAGCCTGGTTTTGGCCACATAAAACCTTTCCTTATTTCTTGCCACTTCAATGTTGGGTTGCAAGGAGAAGAGATTCAGATCAGAATAAAAACCCATCATCCTCAGGCCCCATCTGCAAGCAATTAAACTAAGAATACCAAGAACTCTGCAATACAACCTTGAGCTACATACATATTCTCTTCTATTGGAACTACCTATGGTTTTCCTTGATGGGACCTTGAAGGGATAGGATGAAAAAAAACTGGTCAAACTCACAATGACTTCTTTGAATGCTTCTGCGTCATTGATTGTCTTGTCCGCTACACATCCAGACTGGTTCAGGTAGTGATAGTTCTCAGGTGCAGATAGGTAAAATGCATCTGAATAGAGGAAAAAACATTTGTATCATGCTTAAAATCTACAAGAGAAGTAACCATCAGAATTTGTATATATTTTTGAAATAAAGAACTCAAGACTTGTTCTACGCATTGATGATTTTCTGGAGATCAGTATCAAAGTACTGATAGAATTTTCTATATTGATTTGATTGATTGATTTAATAAATTACTACTGCAACGTGCTCTACATGGGGCAGCCCTTGAAGAGCATTCGGCAACTCGAGCTTGTCCAGAATGTAGCCGCGCGAGCGATCATGGGTGCACCTCGGTTCACCCACGTAATACCTATCCTCCGCGAGCTGCACTGGCTGCCTATTGGTCTCCGGATACGCTTCAAGGCGCTAGTCGTCACTTATAAAGCCCTTCATGGTATTGGACCTGAGTACTTGAGAGACCGCCTGCTGCCAATCACCTCCACTAGACCGATTAGATCCCACAGATTAGGCCTCCTCCGAAGTCCATCCGCCGGCCAGTGTCGACTGGCAACTACCCGGAGGAGGGCCTTCTCTGTGGCTGCTCCGACCCTCTGGAATGAACTCCCTGTGGAGATTCGAACCCTCACCACCCTCCAGGCCTTCCGCAAAGCCCTTAAAACCTGGCTGTTCCGACAGGCCTGGGGCTAAAGAATTGTTGCCCCCGTCTCGAATGGTATGACTGTCGTGTGTTTTAAATTATGTATTGTTTTGTGTCATTTTAATTTTTTGTTTGTATCCCCCTTCCCAGTTTGAGTTGTGAGCCGCCCTGAGTCCCCTTTGGGGGAAAAGGGCAGCATATAAATAAAATAAAAATAAACATTCAATTTATAGGCCTCCCAATCCCGAAGGACTCCGGGCGGCTTACAGAAAATAAATTTTAAAAAGTGCAGAGCTAAAAAAACGGAGGAAACAAATTAAAAAATAAACCACATCATGCACTCCATCTAATCGGGGCTGGACCTCGGTCATGAGGTCAACAGCCTCAGGCCTGCCGGAATAGCCAGGTTTTGATAGCCTTTCGGAAGGCCACGAGAGTGGGTATCCTTTCCCCTAAACCCCCAACGTGTGAGCGAGACTTTCTCAGTGAAACAGTTCAGAAGTAGGGATTGTAGCTGCAGTCTACGTCAGATTTAAACTCAGGTGGGTGGGTGATTGGAGTCTTCCTGGGAGGTGCCACTTAAATGGATGCTGGAAATGGTGTTGTTGTCTCTATTATGATTGGTCTGCCTTCCTTGCTTGCTGAGCTGGGAATGATCCACTACGCAAACGGACAACTGATCCAGGCCACACACAGCAACTCCTATACAGACCTCCAATATTGTTGGAATTGCTGCATTGAAGAAGCCATGCTAAGTCAAGGGGTGAAATATCTGCATAAAACCTAATCAATACCTTGGCATTAATCCCCCAAAGCCTGGAGAACCTTACAGTGTACGTATGTACATCAAAGTTTGTTTCAATTATTTTTAACGTTGCTTTATAACTGCACCTGAAGTATGGAAATACATTAAAATAGGTTGCCCACCAAATAACAATGTGCTTATGGACTTGTTATGTGTTATGTATGTTATGGACAGTGATATAGGCACTCAATGTCTTGGTAGAATGTTATGTGGACACCATAAGTACACTAGCATATTCTCCTGTCTCCCACTTTACAAAAAAGCTACTTCCTATACTGTTTCTACTCTATTCAAGAAATTCTCTGTCCTGTTGCTATTCCCTCATGATTCAGCTTCTCATGTTTAACAGGATTTAGAGCATGGGCAGGAAAGAGTTTAAATTTTCATGATTGTTATCATCATACAAACAATGTTTTCTGAAAAACAGTAATTTCTTTTGGAAAGAGCCATTGTTTAAATACAAAAACTGAGTCTCACCTTTCTTTTCTCCCTCAATCCCTGCCAGCAGGGCATAGAATATATGATAATTTCTCTCTCCTGGATTTTGCCTTACTACTCGATTCTACGAGACAAAACATTTGGAAATATATTCAGCAAAATCTTTTACATTTTTAAACCATTCAAAATATTAGGAAAAAGAAACAACAAATGAGTTACCTTTTCTAATAAATCTTTAGGAGGCATCAAGTGAATACAGGTCAAGGAACAAAATGGTTCAGTTGAACTTGCAAAAATTGCAATTTATATATTATTTTTGTTAGTATGTTTATTCAGAAGAACGTTCATTTGTATTAGTTTCCTTTAATTTTAAAAGTTCATTTATTATATATAACTATTAATGACTATCTTTTTATTGGCAGCTGAGCTCAATGTCCGACGATGAAATATATTTGTAAAAGAATTAAGTAAATTATACAAAAAACAGATCCCGACATATGTAAAGCTCTCTCTCTCTCTCTCTCTCTCTCTCACACACACACACACACACACACACACACACACTCACACACACCCACACACACACACACGTATCTTTTGTTTCCTATGAAGAATTAGTACAGTACTATCAATCTTTCTGGCAATATTTTAAAAAAACCAGAAATATATATCTATTTTAAAAAAATTAGTTACTTCCACATTAAGGAGTACTAATAGAAAATAATATCCTCCTAATATAATTTTTTCCTACAGAGCCAGGCAGCTGGACCAACACAGACTGAAAAAGAGAAACATATCTAGGATTAATTAGAGCAAACTTGGTTCAGATTAATCACTCACTCTCTGACACATTGCACAATAGAATCGAGTGGATTATCTATTTGATTTATAAAGCTGAATACAGAGCTGTATTTTAAGGAAAAGTCACCATCTAATCATTAAGTTGGAACAGTTTTCCTCTGAAGATTAACAGAAATGAGTGATACAAAAATAAAAATGCACATTTTCTAATATTTTTTCACTACAGCTCCCTACATTAAACCATGAGCGAAAAAGAAGAGGATTTTCCAGCGTTTCTAATATTCTAATGTGCAATTTTAGAAAAAAGTAAAATAGACAAGCTCAGAGGTGGGTTCCTACCAGTTCGCACCTATTCAGTAGAACCGGTTCGTCAAATCTACCGAACCGGTTAGAAGAGGTTCCACCAGTGGACCCGGAAAGCAGGCCACACCTACAGAAGAGGTTACAAAAATTTTTGAAACCCACCACTGGTCCTTGGATATGATTATTCTACACTATCATGCTCATATTTATAAAACTCAGTGCCTCTGTGAAAGGTAAGGATGACGACTGCGTTTGTGGTGCAATCAGAACATTGCGTGTGTTGAAGTTGTTTTAACGCAAACCAAAGATGCCTTTTAAAAAACAAGTTTACATCCTATTCTTATGCATGCCAGTGCTGTGTGTGAGGTAATTTAAGGTGATTCTGACAAGTGTCGTCGGCATCTTCATATACAGTCACATGGGCGGCAAGCCACTCCCATCCAGTCACATGGGCGGCAAGCCACTCCCACAAAGGAGGCCACACCCACAGAGTAGGTTCAAACAATTTTTGAAACCCACCACTGGACAAGCTGCCTTATATATGTGTATACACACACTGCTCGTACAACTATTACAAGGGGGACAGAAAATATAGGATACAGTCTACAATTTTTCCTCCCTGAATATTGCCTTTTTGACAGAAATTCAGCTGAACAAATTTCCCAAAGCGACTAGAGTTGTTGTTGTAAACAGTCTTTGCATTGCCAAATGCTTCCATAATTGGGCTGCAGTAAAAAAAAAAAAAAAGAGAGAGAGAGACAGTTATTAAGTGTTTAGGAGTCCAATAAAAATTATAATACATCTCATTGATGGAAATATTGTAACACTAATGTTTTAAAAAGGTCCATTCACAGTATAAAATACATCAAGTTATGTCAAGCAAGTCATGAACTTCTAGTATGTTTTAAATATTTCTTGGAAGAATAATATACCAGAAAGGGAGAAGGAGGGGAGAACCTGTTGGGGTGTCCGTGTAGCAAAATAGTCTAGATAAGAAGTCGCTCTTTGAGATGAACGTTCTTTAAATTTGTTTTATAAATAAATAAACAAATAAACATTGTATGGTTACATGAACGGAATCTTGCAAGTTTGACTGTTTCTTCACATCACCTTTACAGCCCAAGAAACTAGGGAAGCTCCCTTCTGAGACATTTGTCATGTCCACATTTCTGCTGAGGGCTAAGCTGCCTCTTCTCTCACCTTTGCTTCGAATGGCCCAGTTTAATTCAGATAATTATGTTCATTTTTCATCATTCAATTACCCAGCAGCATCTCAAAGGTGCAAAGCTGCGTGAGCGCTGCCCTCCCTCCCCCCAGCTCACGCGGATTGGCGCCTTTGGGATACCGCTGGGTCGGTGAGTGGCGCTCTGCCCGGCCGGATTTGGGGGGGGTGTCCACTGGGCTTATTTTTGAGGGAGGCCATATATTTTTGCCACCCCAAAAATCTTGCATGGCCTTATTTCCAGGACATGTCATATTTTCGGGGAAACATGGTACAAAAAAACATAATAAGCATAATATAAGATAACATGGTCTAGATTCATTACAACTATGTGATGCATAGAGAAACGTACTAATTCTTGGCATAAGCAACATTTTGCTTTCTATACGAAGAAGTACAAATAAAAATATATATTGTGCTATAGAAATAGAGGAAAAAATTATAGTCCTAGGTAATGATCAGCTTAAAAATTATTCAAAATGACATCTGTGACAACAAAGATCAAAATTGTTAAAGGAGTGGTTTGCCAATTGTAATTTATAGCTGTGAAAGTTGAATATTGATTAAAAAAACCATTTAAATGAGACATGGAGACAAGTTACTAAAGATTACCAAGAGTAGTTAAGAACTAATCTCTATCTATCTATCTATCTATCTATCTATCTATCTATCTATCTATCTATCTATCTATCTATCTATCTATCTAATCTATCTATCTAATCTATCTAATCTATCTAATCTATCTATCTATCTATCTATCTATCTATCTATCTATCTATCTATCTATCTATCTATCATCTATACATATATATATATATATATATGTTCTGACCCCCCTCGTTCCACACCAAAGCACGCTCCGAGTCAGAGATAAATTACGGCATTTAATTAACGGACAGACAGGTCCTTGGCAGCAACCTGGCACAGACAGGCTGTATGTATATATATATATATATGTTGTGGCCCAGCAGGAGCCGTTGGAGCTGCCACCAGACTCCGACAGTGAGGGGCCCTATGAGTCGGCTCTGGAGGATGTGGAGGACCCTGGACAGGGTTCTGAATCCGAGCAGGACGCAGAGAGGCTGGTTGGCCACCAGGAAGTGCCTGAGCCTTGGACCAGTGGAGAGTGAGCCAGATGCCAGCAGTGAGTTGTTCCTGGATGCCCGGCATCGAAGAGCTAATAGGCGCCATGAACAGTTGCGCAAGTACAGGAGGTAATTGCACTCAGCTGATGGTCATTAGGCTCCTCTCCAGACTATAATAAGGACTGCTTGTGCACATGCCCCTCTTGCAGAAGTCAATGCAGGAATCAATGTCGGAGAACATTATTGTGAGCTTGGCAGGCTGGATTGCTACCATGGCTTATCTGTGCTGGATTGCTGCCCAAGCTTGTCTGTGCCGGTTTGCTGCCAAGGACCTGTCTGTCTGTTAATTAAATGCCGTAACTTATCTTTGGCTCGGAGTGTGTTGGTGTGGGACGAGGGGGGGGGGGTGTGTCAGAACACACACCAATCTTTCGAAGATGTATTTCAAGAAAACAGAAAAATGTATAAAGTGTTCTGTCAACATCTAGTTTTTACCTAAGTTAAAATACTTGTACTGAGAAATAAACCTTTTTGCATTCTATCAGCAAAGCGGGCAAGCAGATGCTGAAATAACTTCCTTCCATAAGTCTAGTTTACTGTTTTCCTTAAGAAAATGCCCCAGCACACATATATTACCTGCTCTCCAAAATTGCTTGTTCGACACTAGCTATTTTCTCCATACAAGAGAGTTCCAGAGAATGTTGGCTTACGGCTGACAAAAACTTGAGAATCAACTTAGTGCTCTCCGTTTTACCGGCACCACTTTCACCACTGGAAGACAAAAAAAAGAAAACAAGTCTACAGTTAGTCAGACCAAATACCTTTTGAAAAGCTGGGCGTTTGATAGATGTAGATAAATATATTATGAAAAAGAGTCAGGTAGAGAATTCCGGGCATTGACCACTCAGTTGCTGAAGTCGTATCTTCTGCAATCGAGTTTGGAGCGGTTTACTTTGAGTTTCTATCTATTGTTTGCCCGTGTATTATTGCGGTTTTAGCCTCCAGATCACTCATCACCTTTGTTGCCCTTCTCTGCACTCTTTCTAGATCTCCCCTTTCAGCTCTAGGGTGATATTATTAAGGCATGATAGTATTAGCCCTTTACCAGAGGTGGATTCCTACCAGTTCGCACCTATTCGGTAGAACCGGTTCGTCAAATCTACCGGACCGGTTAGAAGAGGTTCTACCAGTGGACCCGGAAAGCAGGCCACACCTACAGAAGAGGTTCCAACATTTTTTGAAACCCACCACTGCTAAAGGGTTAGGGGTGCAAGGATCTTGTAACTTGACAGCTTTAAGACTTGCATGCTTCCATGCCAGAGTTCCTGAGCCAACGTGACTGGAGGAGGAATTCTGGGAGTTGAAGTCGACAAGTCTTAAAGCTGTCAGGTTTGAAGACCCCTAGTTTTTTTTTCTAAAGGGTTAGGGGTGCAAAAGGGTCTTGTAACTTGACAGCTTTAAGACTTGCATGCTTCAATGCCAGAGTTTCTGAATAGCTACTTGGACCGACCTAAGTACTAATTCATAATTTCATATCTGGTCACATGGGCGGCAAGCCACTCCCATCCGGTCACATGGGTGGCAAGCCACTCCCACAAAGGAGGCCACACCCACAGAGTAGGTTCAAACAATTTTTGAAACCCACCACTGAACCACATGCTAATGCCGATATGTTATTGTTTTGTCACACTTTGGCTAAGTTATTATATATTATTATACCCACCATGGGAACCCTTAACTACAATATGTTAAAAACCTGATTTTTTAAATAGCAGTGTGCTTCACAACCGACAGAAAAAAAAAACAGTGTATTTCAAATAAACTTCATACATAAATCCTTGGGCTTGACTTTTCTGTAAGGCTCTAATCATCAGCGAAGTCATCATATTAACATTTTTATTTTGATATGACATACTAAATCTTCCCATGAACAGTTGATTCTTGCCCAGAATGAAGTTTTGCTTTCACTTTTGTTGGAAAACAGGAGTGTTTGAAGGTTTTCAAAGGATAGCTAGAGGCAAAAATCCAATACCAGATATATGCTACCTTGGGTATAATCACTTCATCGGTAAGTTATTTCTTCCTGCTACAACTTTCCCCCTAAATCTTAGCTGCTTCAGAATTTTAAAAAATCAGAATTACTTTACCTATATAACCTGCCTTGTTCATTAACAACAGTCATTATGGATTATTGCAACGCTCTCTACATGGGGCTACCCTTGAAAAGCGTTCGGAGACTGCAGCTAGTCCAGAATGCGGCCGCGCGAGCGATATTGGGTGTACCGAGGTACACCCACGTTACACCTGTCCTCCACGAGCTGCACTGGCTACCAATTGGTCTCCGGACACAATTCAAAGTGTTGGTTATTACCTTTAAAGCCCTACGTGACTTAGGGCCGGCGTACCTTCGAGACCGCCTACTGCCACATACCTCCCAGCGGCCAGTAAGATCCCACAGATTGGGCCTCCTTCGGACGCCGTCAGCCACACAGTGTTGGCTGGCAGGCCCCTGGAGGAGAGCCTTCTCTGTGGCTGCTCCGACCCTCTGGAATCAGCTACCCCCAGAGATCCGGACCATATCCACTCTCATGGCCTTCAGGAAAGTGGTAAAAACCTGGCTATTCTGGCAGGCCTGGGGCTGTTGACCTCATTGTTGAGGTCCAGCCCCGGTTAGAATGCATGCATGCATGTTTTGTGATTTTAACTGTCTTTTTTCTCTTTTCTTATTTTTTTCTTTCTCTTTTCCTGTTTTGTAAGCCGCCCGGAGTCCTTCGGGATTGGGCGGCATATAAATTTTAATAATAAATAAATAAATAAATTATGAGCAACTGCAAGGGGAACTATGTACAAGGATAAGGTAAAATCTGTATCAAATATGGCACCAGGCTAATTGGAATATCAGTTACTGACACCATCACACATATTTACAAACACCTCTTGCAATTTATCCCCTCCAGAATATCACCTTCTCTCCTTTCTCCCAGTGAGTTAAGAGAACCTTGAAGAATTTCAAATATCATTGGTCAACCATCTTTATGTTGTAAATATATCAACTGTGTATGAGAGGAGAGGGTGATGTAAAGGCAATGGTAATGGCTTAAACTCTCAGGAAACTCCTACTTACTTACTGAGTCTTTTATATGTGTTTTTGATAACACCTTTTGCTAAAAGTTATTCATTTGCACCATATTCTCTGATGAAAAAGACCAAAGAGAGGAAATAGTATTACATTTTATGCAGAGGTGGGTTCCTATCAGTTCGCACCTATTCGGTAGAACCGGTTCGTCAAATCTACCGAACCGGTTAGAAGAGGTTCCACCAGTGGACCCGGAAAGCAGGCCACACCTACAGAAGAGGTTCCAAAATTTTTTGAAACCCACCACTGGTCCTTGGAGATGATTATTCTACACTATCATGCTCATATTTATAAAACCCAGTGCCTCTGTGAAAGGTAAGGATGACTACTGCGTTTATGGTGCAATCAGAACATTGCGTGTGTCGAAGTTGTTTTAACGCAAACCAAAGATGCCTTTTAAAAAACAAGTTTACATCCTATTCTTATGCATGCCAGTGCTGTGTGTGAGGTAATTTAAGGTGGTTCTGACAAGTGTCATCGGCATCTTCATATCCGGTCACATGGGCAGCAAGCCACTCCCATCTGGTCACATGGGCAGCAAGCCACTCCCACAAAGGAGGCCACACCCACAGAGTAGGTTCGAACAATTTTTGAAACCCACCACTGATTTTATGGCATTTCAGTTGGTTCTAATAAAGGTATTACCCAACTGTATATTACAGAGTTAGATCCCACATAGCAATATATCATAGGACTACACTCCTAATAATTTAGCTGAATAAAATTCAATTAAAAACAACAATCCAATAACTCATTATAATTATATAGTCATTAGAGCATGGTCTAAATTAATTATGACCTGCAACAAAATGATAAATAAGAAACAGGCCCACTAGAGGGGGTTTGCTGTCTTTAATGAGCCAGATACATAGCTATGATTTCTATAATCCACATTACTATACTTACAGAAGACCAAACAAAATAATTATGCTAACATACAGTATAATTATAACCAATCAACCAATTAATTTATTGTAACTGCAACTCTGGGGAGCAAATACAACAACCAATAATATTATGGCATAGAATAAATGATATTAGCAGAAACACCTCATTTGTAGCTATAAAATAATCAGTGTGCTACGAACTCCTGATCAGGATGTAATATATTGTATTTCTGTTTGGAAGCAAGCCCTGTAAAATTTGAACACCAATGTCTTCAAATCCCTGTTTTATTATCTCTTTCATTTTTTAAAGTCATAGCCCTTGGAGCAAATTTCTGCCCAAGATCCTTTTATCCACTAATTTGCAAGCCACAAAGAAGCCTTTTTGTTCCTAAGCTTTTAAAGCTCTTTTGTAAAATGGGTTCAAAACATTGTAGACAATTGAGGTAGTGATGCTTTCTAGTTGCAGCAGCATTAGGCTCAGTCGGAAATGGAGTTAATCAATAACACTGGCAATATCAATTCATATGTGTGACAGCTAAGAATGCAGCACATCCTCAATCACCTTTATTGTTTTCCCTGAACCTATAGAAAACAATGTTTGTTTATATACATACATTCAGCCTCTACTGAATGTGGAATAAAATAATTCACTAATAGGACAACACGGCAGGTTTTATTAGCTGGTGCCAAAAATTGGGCTACCGTTGAAAATATTTTCTGTTCTCCCTGGAAAGATGCATTTGACAGTTTCAACACACCCATCTTTCTCTGGCAACAACATCTGTCTTCTGCTCTTGCCCATATTCTGCAGCAACCTGCCTACATTTAAATCAGCCATTAAACAAATAAAAACCATAAAAATTAGTGTAATCTCTATAACTATCATCCACAGATGGGTGCCTTCGCAACCCAATTCACAGCAGGTTTCGAAAATCAATCTTTACAAAGAACAGGCTTAACTGCTAATAGTGATGAGAGTTGAACATATATGATAAGGATGGTAAAGATAAAAAAAAACCTAGAAAACATTAGTTTCTAGTAATAGCTCAAGTAGCTTTACAAGCTTTTACAGTTCGGGACTATATGAATTAAGGGTTTGTACCTATATCTGTACTTGGATAGTGAGATGAATGGTATTTAAATGTGATAGACAGAAAACAGATGACATCATCTTGAGTTATCTACTCAGGAGGTGGCCTTTCTCATGAAAATCTCCCAACTTTGGAATTGTCTCCCCACCCCACCCCCTCAGGGAAGTACACCAATAGCAATAGCAGTTAGACTTATATACCGCTTCATAGGGCTTTCAGCCCTCTCTAAGCGATTTACAGAGTCAGCATATCGCCCCCACAGTCTGGGTCCTCATTTCACCCACCTCGGAAGGATGGAAGGCTGAGTCAACCTTGAGCCGGTGAGATTTGAACCGCCGAACTGCAGTTAGCAGTCAGCTGAAGTGGCCTGCAGTACTGCACTCTAACCACTGCGCCACCTCGGCTCTCTAGGGGGAGATTCACACCTCTTGGCTTTTCGTTTTCCCCCGATACCCCAACTTTAAAAGCCAATATTCATTCAATGATCATTCATCTTCCTGTATCCTATACAATTTTCTACTGATTTTTGTTTACTGAAATTTAAGGTCTATATTGATGGAGACTCAGAAATAATTATTGAGGCTATAATTGATTAATCTTCTTTTAGATGAGATCCTTTCAAAACGTGGAATCCAAAGCAACTGTCCCTTCCAAACGTTGCTCTTCCAAAGCTCAATCCATGATATGCTACTAGTATGAGTGATTTTACATAAAGATCTTTCATGTGTCCTAACACACGTAGGGGAACTGAAGTGCAGCATTTCATTAATACAATAATTGAACTGTCATATCTCAGAAAGCCACTGAACATTAGGATCTAGGGACACACTATTTTATCTGCATTAAATGAAAGTGTAGGTTAGGTTAAACAATAGAGAAAATAAGCAAGTTCAATTAAGGAGATTAAACCAACCAGTACATTCAAGAATTTCATTATTACCGCTGCTGTTATTTATGAGTTTTTTAAAGGTCTTCCTTTGATCAATGTACTTATTCACGACTAGTGGTGACAAATTAATCTTCTTGCACAGCATGGCATAACTTCAGTGAGAAAATCAAAGTGTTCAAAGTGAAATGAAGTCTAAGTTAATTGACCAAAGTAAACTATATAGAAACTAGAAACATATTTTTATTGAATGACCCACATGACATATATTAGATATGAAGATGTTTGTCTTCAAGAGGAGATTGGGATCATGTAATGATGCTATACTTCCGTGTACTTCATTTTTAAAGAATTAAGCATATTCAACAATGCAGAATTCCACATATAATCACAATTCAGCTGGAGTAATTCATACATTCAAAATACCTGATGAGAACACACTGGTTGTCATGACGTTTCCATAGGCAGCGGTAGCATTCATTAGCAATAGCAAAAATATGAGGTGAAATCTCTCCCAGGTGATGGCAGCTGTAATGCTCTATCGTGCTCTGATCATATAGACCTGGGATAGTTTTATAGGGGTTAACCGAGGCAACAATGGAACCAATGTAAGTCTGAAAGAGAAAAAAAAATAAGGCACATTTTGGTGATTTGATTAGATAGCCTGCTATAATTCATTATATTCCTGAATTAAAAAAATATATTTGACAAGGCCTAGCATATACAAGTATAGAAAACCCCCAACTCTGAAGCCGGGGGGGGGGGAGATCCCAAAAGGCTGGGGATGATTTGATTTCATCAACTAAAAAAAAAAAAACAATTAACATTGGTTGGTAAAAGCAATTCTATGTAGAACTTGTCTTCACTGAATTTTAATAGGGCTCACTCTTAAATTAAACATGGTAAAATTACAGCCCAGGATTATAAAATGCAATAGAAGATATGAGGCACAATCCAGAACCTATTCTGGAATGTTCTCCAGCAGAAACCTAAGGGCAGGGAAAGGCAATATGTGGTTACTAGTAGGCCTGTGAACATCTTCATTGATTCTTCTCAGGATCCTTGCCCCAAATTTGTTTTTTTTTTTTAACTTGAATATTTGAATTAAAAATAAATGGGAAAAATATCAGCATCTATGATAGAGGCAGCAATAGCAATAGCAGTTAGACTTATATACCGCTTCATAGGGCTTTCCGCCCTCTCTAAGCGGTTTACAGAGTCAGCATATCGCCCCCCCCACAGTCTGGGTCCTCATTTCACCCACCTCGGAAGGATGGAAGGCTGAGTCAACCTTGAGCCGGTGAGATTTGAACCGCTGAACTGCAGATAGCAGTCAGCAGAAGTGGCCTGCAGTACTGCACCCTAACCATTGCGCCACCTCAGCTCTGTGGTCCCATTATCTGTTGTCTTATGTATCTCTCATAGGAAAATGCACACCAAATCTTTATACCATAGTAAGTGATTTCATGTATCTACAGCAAATTTGTGTGTATCTGGTACTTTTCAACATTATCCCTCATCCATGATCTTATTTGCTGTTCAGCTGGAATGGGATACCACAAATAACAACGGTCATCTTTATTTATGTTTTTGACAAAGCTTTAAGGTATATTATGAGTAAATGAAATCTATTTATTTTGTCAATTTATATTGCCAGAGGTGACATGACTGATGGCAGCATACACAATTAAACAAGGAATTTGTACAGTACACACAATATGGCATAAAGCAATTTGAACCAGACTCAATTTGCACCCACCTCAAGTCAATCAACCCAATCATATTCACAAGATCGACCAACTCAATGCTATACAATAGCCAGGCAAGGTGCATTTATATGTCAAAGGAAATACTATTCCATATGATAAGCACAGCAACAAAGCAAGCAGATCTCTTGGCTCCCAACCAGGGGTGGGTTTCAACCGGTTCGCAGCGGTCTCCGCGAACTGGTTGGTCGGCGAACCCAGAAGTAAGTAACTTCCGGAAACGGCGAAGGGCCCAACCGCCCGCCCTCCTTACTGGTCTTTGAAGGCTTCTGTGCTTCCACGCAGGCGCATGACACATACAACGCCTGCGCGATTCGCCGCGAGCAGCTGGATGGCACATACAGCGCCTGCGCGATTCTCCGCCAGCAGCTGGAGCATCGCGCAGGTGCTAAGACGCATGCGTGAACTGCGCGTGTGCACGAGGACGCCACCGGCCCCGTTCCAACCGAACTTGTTGGAACGGGATTAGCAAGCCACCACTGCTCCCAACATATGATATTATTTAATTGACAGAACCCAGAGCAAGCTCATTAAAGACAGAAACAGGTGGCCCCACGTTAATGGAGGCTTTTTATTGCTCATAATCAACACCTTGAATTGCACCAGCAAATACCAATGTTACTTGGAAATAATAGTATCAGAGGTGGTTGAGATGTACAACTGGGTAGGATTAGCATGTATATGTTCAACAGAAGTGAGGAAAGAACTGAGCTCTGAGATATCTCACAAATAAACGGTTGGGGATTTGGTCTTTCCTCTATCAACACTGGCTGAAAGAATCCCTGAAGGAAGGAAGAACAACAATAAAATGATGACTCCTATTATTAGGACTCCTATCCTAATCTATGAGCCAGTCCTAATGGACACTGTAATTAATGACATGAAAGACTGAATTTAAATCTTTTTCTTTTTTTAAATATCCAGAGTAAAGAGCAAAGAAGGATGGATGTTTCATTTTATTACCCCTGACAGTTCTGAACAAAGGAGAAATCCAGTGGAGAATCCTCTTCCAAGAAATGTACATAATAAAAATAAAATAAATAAAGGAAAATCTCAGTTCAACAGGCCATCTGGAGTGAAGCAATCTTTGTTAACGGCAAATGCTTTTAAAATCCAAAAATGTACTATTGTTCTGTTTTTGTAGTTACATAATTGCTGTTTTTGCATTTGCACAAAGGACATAAATTATATTCATGCAATGAGATCAAACCAATGGGAGGAAGATAACTGAATGGAAGTCCAAAAATCAAAATTGTACTGTAATGAATAAAATATTTAACTACATGATTTCCATTTAGCCCATGGAATCAAACGTTTTTACAATGATACTAATACTATGAATATCAGGGATGTATTCAGAAATGTATTCAATTGAATGTTTGCAAAAATTAAACCACAAACACTTTAACTAAATTTTATTTCTTATAGACCAGTGTTTCTCAACCTTGGCAACTTGAAGATGTCCGGGCTTCAACTTCTAGAATTCCCCAGCCAGCAAATGCTGGCTGGGGAATTCTGGGAGTTGAAGTCCGGAGATCTTCAAGTTGCCAAGGTTGAGAAACACTGTTATAGACCCTACATATAACTTTACAGTTGCCTCACTTTTCAAATCCTTTAGAACTTTTGTTTTAAACAAACTCTCAAAACCTCTTAAATGCCAAACATGTTGAAAAGGTAGTGAGGCTATAACTTTGAATCACTAAAAAGTTTATTTTAATGTTGGCAAAGATACATATCATTAAAAAAAACATCTTTAAAAAAATACCCAGTGGATGTAAAGAAACTTCCATCTGGTTCAGGATTTTGGCTGCTATCCAACTAATTCTGCATACCCAAGGCTAATTTGTGTTTTGGGAAAGTATGTGCCTAGACACACACACATGCAAACACACAGAAGCAACAACATGCCAAATGCGGAATTTCAAAGGCAGTTTATTATATGGTGTTGTAGAAAGGATGTGCTTTCTAAATGTAAAAATAAAAGTAGCGGTCAGCCAGATTCCTCTGGAAAACCCACAAAACAGGAGGAGTATTCAAAGCAATGTCTTCTTTCTCAAATTCTTGCAATCTGTGTCTGAACACAGATTGCAAGACAGAGAACACAGAGAACAGAAGGCCCGTCTTCAGCAATTCGACCCAATCATCATTGATAAAACAAATTACATTGTAATTTGAGACACAGTATGTTTGTTGCGATCCCATTGTGCAAGCTCATTTTTCCGCGAGCCAAGTAGGCCAGCCATTGAACACAAGTTAGTACAAAAAGAAATATGTAAGGCAGCCCAGAACTTGATAGGCTGTTTCTTCACTTCTAAAGTGAGTCATAATTTATGGTTGCATGTTGATTTACCAACACTTCGGCTTGCCTTATGCTTAATTTGTTTACCTAATTTGTAAGGGACAGAGTTCAATTCTCTCCCTAAATTATAAGTTAAGTGTTTGAGGTCAGACTTTTTTCTTAAAAGCAATAGTTTAACATATGATTATATGTTTATAGAAGCTTCGACCTACAGAAGCTGCATCGTTTGTTACAGAAATCTGTTTGTTACAGAAATCATTTAACCATGCGTTGTGTTCTCATAACAAGATGTTATGCAATATGGCAGGTGCAACGCATTAAAATATTCCTCTATAAACAAATTAATACTATCCAAGAAAAAAAATATCCTTATCTGTAAAGAATAAGATGTTTACCTTCTCCCTTCTACAGCTGGAAATAAATCCCACGAAACAGACTCGAATAGAAGTGTTGAGAGGAAGGTTTGAAAAAAGACTCTGAAAAACTTTTATTCTTATTATGCCAGCTTTAACATTTGATTCACTCAGAAGAATTGCCAAAAGGCATATCTTAAAGATCATTCAAATGAGAGATATAAACAAGACTGGAAAAAATGGATTGACTATATACAAAATAAATACGGGACCAAGAAATTCCAGTTAGCCTATGCTTAAGATCAGAAATGATTTAAACTGTTTAAAGTTAGTTCAGTAAGAAGAAGCTAAGGTCAATGTAGAATGTCATTAATTTCTTTATTTCTTTTTTCTCAATAGATTTTAGACTGTGTTAGTTAAAAATCCATACCGTGTACGGGTTCTGGGAAGTCGGGGGGGGGGGGAAGGAGGAGGGGGGTTGGGGGGGTGGAGGGAGGGAGGGGCACACACACACACACACACACACAAAATTGTACTTCAATGTCTTAATGATTGACAAATGATGAAATATTTGTGTTTTTTTTTTAAAAGAAATAAAATAGATATTTGATACTTAAAAAAAGAAGAATTGCCAAAAGGCAAATTCAGTATCTACAAGCGTTTATTTCAGAGGAAACACAGAATGGATTTCAAGAAAAGGATCTTTGTAATTTATTTGAACATTTTGGTGAAATGCAGCACACACACACACCTGCAAATATGTGGCAGTTAACTAAATAGCAAATATTGTTGCATACGCATTTTCAAGAGATATGGCACTGTTGCACAATAGGGCTTAGACCGAGGTTCCCAACCCTCGTGCCATGGCCTGTTCAGAACCAGTGCGCAAAAGCGGCGGATGAGTGTGCATGCACAACTGCACTTATGCAACCACTGGGCAATTCAAATGGAGCAGCTACACATGTACACGCTTGGCCACAACTTGCACGGAACCATTCCCCCCCCCCCCCCTTGGTCTGCAAACCTGGAAAGGTTGGGGAAGGCTGGCCTATTTTTTGCTCAGCATGTACTTTATTAAGTTATTTCCATTTTTTTTGTTTGTGATATTTTCAGATCTAAAAAGTTAGAAATGAAATAAGGGGCACTTCTTGCAACAGAGAATGCATTATCCTCAGGTCTGTGTTTTTAACAGCGAAAACTAAAACAAATAAAACATACATGGACACACACGAGAGACACATACAGAGACAATATTTTAAATGAAGCCATGGGAAATATCTGCAAAATAACCTTGATCAAAAAACAAAACAAAACGAAAACATCAACCAGAAGAAAAACACATGGAAGTTTCTAATGAGTGTAGACTACCTAAAATCACTATATAAGCCTGGTGATTTCTCATTTCTTGGAATATCAGAATATCTGAGAGTTTACTCTACTTTTGTCACAGGTAAATCACCCATTATTCACATTTAATTATGGCTTCCAAAATGTTAAATGGATTTAACCTCACTTGTAAATCAGAATTAGTACGCCAAAGCCAGTATCTAGAATATAGATACTTCTAAAACAATATTTAGCAGATTAGGATAACAAAGATCGGAATGTCTAAAATGCTTTTTTTTTTTTTTTTGCATTTGGCTAGAAGCCAAAAGAGAATAAAACAATTCATTCTTTCATTTATCATTAATATATAGTCATTAGCTGCCTGAAAGATCTCTCTTGAGAATAAAACTAGACTGAAAAGCATTCCATAATTAGATGGATCAAGTGTTATTAGAAGAGTTTATTGAACCAAAA
This sequence comes from Thamnophis elegans, assembly GCF_009769535.1. Classification (NCBI taxonomy): domain Eukaryota; kingdom Metazoa; phylum Chordata; class Lepidosauria; order Squamata; family Natricidae; genus Thamnophis; species Thamnophis elegans. Next base: position 81,938,302 of record NC_045546.1, read on the forward strand.
CGAAGATATAAAGCAAATGGAGATCCAATTAAAGTTGATGATAACTGTTCAATATATTATTCTAAAGATGCTATGCTAAAACAAGTTTCATTCGTTTTAGGATATAAAACAAGTCATCCAAATACGGAACGTAGAATGTTTAAATAAAATTAGCGCAATGGACGAAACAGCCATAAAGATTAGGAATGTATAGAGAAATGCATGTATAGAGGATATTGTTTACCATTTGTTCTTCCTTTAATCTACTAAGTCACCTTTTTCTCTCTCTTCTTCTCTTAACTATCCCTTCGCTATCACACTTAGTCCTTGATACCTCTTAAAATCTTTTCTTAGGTTCTCTGCCTATTTCCTGAATTTTCCTTCAGGAATATTCGTGGCACGACAAAACCGCGGTCCACTAAAGCGCGCCCGATTAAAGCGCGTACCTGACGTCATCAGCAGCGCGACAAATACAACCACGGAGAAAAAAGGGCGCTTTAAAAAGCGCTTTTAAAGCAAGCTGATTCACGTAAAGGTAAGGGTTAGGCTTAGGTTTAGGGTTAGGGTTAGGTTAAGGGTTAGGATTAGGTTTAGGGTTATGTTAAGTGTTAGGGTTAGGTTTAGGGTTAGGTTAAGGGTTAGCGTTAGGTTTAGCGTTAGGTTAAGGGTTAGGGTTAGGGTTAGGGTTAGGTTTGGGGGGGTTAGGTTTAGGTTTACGCGTTAATTTTAACTTTACCGCTCACAGCGTGCTGTTTTCGTCGCGCTGTGATGACGTCAGGTACGCGGTTTCGTCGAGCGCGCTTTAGTGTACCACGGTTTTGTGGTGGAACCGCATCATTCACTAGGCAAAACTCAAACTGTGGCGGCATTTGGTCTACTGTTTGCTTATAATCATACTTCAAATGCTCTACTCTTATTTTTCTTTTAGGCATTGAGAACTAGGCACACATTAAAAAACAAGGCTATCTTAAAATTATTACTGCTACAAAAGTAATCAATATCACATATAGGAGGAACTCTTTCATCACAATAGCAATGAGACAAAGTTCATCGTTGATAAAACTGTTTCACGTGGTAAAATCTTCATTAACCTCTTGGTTATGCCTAAAAGAATACATGTGCTAAAAAGGAAACGCTTTTGGCTTGAATCATAGAGGATTCATTTCCAAAATTTATTAATCGTTTTTTTTTTTTTTTAGCTCTAACATAAACTTGTTTCAATCACTTTCTTTCATGCTGTTTTGACCTCATTTCAGCTTGTATTTACCCAAACCCACTGACAGTCTGCAATCTGTGGGAAGCAAATACATTCGGAGCCAATTCTTAACACCATAATTAGACTGCCCTTGCGTTTAACTATATCGCACATGTACTTATGTGGTTTTACGTTCTCTTCCAGCCAACATTTTCTGTGTAAAGTGCAACTATCCCATGAAAGAGTAACTTCTACGGTACTTTTCAGACATACAGTCTTTGATATAGCAAGCCACGTAACCAACCATACCACGAGCACATCTAATTTTGGAACCAGGTTTTTGAATGCCCCCCAAAATTACAGTCTTTACCTTATGATGCAGTCAACTTTTTGTACTTTCAGTGTTTCTCAACCTTGGCGACTTTAAGTCCTGTGGACTTCAACTGCCAGAATTCCCCAGCCAGCTATGCTGGCTGGGGGATTCTGGGAGTTGAAGTCCATAGGACTTAAAGTCGCCAAGGTTGAGAAACACTGCTTTAGATGAAGAATCTCAAATAACACTCTTAGCAATTTGTATTTTCAAGTCTAGGAACTACATATCAGAGTAGCATCTAAATGTTATCTATGGAAATCTAACCATCAAATAACAAGAATAGTAATGATCTGGTGTCTGAATACAAGATGCCACTCTACCATCATGTATAAATGGGCTTGAAAGAAATACCTGGAATGAGAATTTCGCTATTCAAAATTATCGGAATTTTGAGTTGAATTCATATCTCATATCTCTGAATAAAGAATTATACTCCAACTCCTTGAAGTGGGGATGTTAGGGTAGAGGCTAACAAAAAAAAAAGCCTGTTGCTTTTCACTATATGACATAATCCTAATTTTTATCATTAATTTGGACTGATCTTTAAGCATAGTAAAGTAGATTATTACTAAAAAAAAGAAGAAACATAATTTCACCATTTTAGACTAACTCAACAAAATGTCTCCATCTGATTAGCCTAAAATGGCTGTTCATCTATTGGCGTCAACAACAGTATTAAGGAATCATTTCCACCAAATTGCCATATGCTGTACTGTTGTGGCCCAGCAGGAGCTGTTGGAGCTGCCACCAGACTCCGACAGCGAGGGGCCCGATGAGTCAGCTCTGGAGGACCCTGGACAGGGTTCCAACTCCGAGCAAGGCACAGAGAGGCTGGTTGGCTACCAGGAGGCGCCTAGGCCTTGGACCAGTGGGGAGGAGACAAGGGAGAGTGAGCCGGATACCAGCAGTGAGTTGTTCCTGGATGCCCGGCATCGAAGAGCTAATAGGCGTCAGGAACAGTTGCGCAGTTACAGGAGGTAATTGCACTCAGCTGGTGGTCATTAGGCTCCTCTCCAGACTATAAAAGGACTGCTTGTGCACACGCCCTTCTTGCAGAAGTCAATGCAGGAACGAATGTCAGAGAACATTATTGTGAGCTTGGCAGGCTGGATTGCTGCCAAGCCTTATCTGTGCTGGATTGCTGCCCAAGCTTGTCTGTGCCGGTTTGCTGCCAAGGACCTGTCTGTCTGTTAATTAAATGCTGTAACTTATCCTTGGCTCGGAGTGTGTGTTGGTGTGGGACGAAGGGGGTCAGAACACTGTACCTTACACCATATTTACACCATGTAACCTGGAAGGGAAATTTTCTTAATGCTAGATTAATATGATCATTCACGAAAAATATTCATGTCTTACTCTGCTCTTCTAGGCACTTACATAAATTTTGTTTTGCTGATATCGTTGGAATAAATTATACATGATTGCACCTTCATGGAGATCTATCAGTGATGCCATATCTTCCAGGCCATCGTTGCTTGTAGGCTGCATAGGTGTAACTTTTTGGTGTGTAAGTGATCTTTGTTTGTATGTATATACCTGAAAAAAATAAAAAATAACAACAGGTCATTAAAAATGGGCAATTTTAAAAACATGAATTCTATTTTTGCTTTTGAAAAAAAAAAAAACAAGTCTTGTAGGTCTTCATTAAAATATAAAATGCATCAATTGGCAGATTCTTAATTTGACAAGGGACAGTACCCAACAAATTAATGCAAACTAAAATCACCCAATGTATTCATGACTCAATCCTGTATCTACTGTTAAATAAAAACATACATTTGAAAATTGTTTAAAAACACCCCATCAACATGCCCATAATTGTGATTCTAATTTAGCTCTACTTTTTCCAGTTAAGCATGAAATTAAAAAAGAAAGCAAAGCATTTGTACTCAAAAATGTTCTGAGTAGAGGAGAGAGAAAAAAATCAGTATTTTATCCTGAGAATTATCAGAGAAAATATTTGCACCAGAGAACCCAGTTCTTCAAAACTTTCTGTGAGTTCACTCGGGGTCTTACATTTTTTTCAATCATGAAATCTATTAGTTAAAAAACAAACAAACCTGGAAATCCTAATCCAAAAGTACATATTTATTACTCAATTTTGAGGCTACCCAACTCCTCAACGGCTCTGGATAGATTACAAATAAAACAAGATTTTTTTTAAAAAAACAACAACCCACAGTTGATCAGAAGGCTAACTCAATATCAAAAACAAGAACGAAAACCTGAAGCAACAATAACAAACCACAGCTCCACAATCGTCTTATTCCAATGCTTGGGAAAACAACCAGATTTTTAATAATTTTAGGAAATTCATTAAGAGTGAGAACAATATTGATTTCTGTGGGAATGTCCTTCCAGACAGCAAGCACTGCCATCAAGAAGACCTGCTTCTGGGATCCTGCAATATTAGACTCAAAGGCAGGGGGTGGGAATCTGTTGTGGCCCAGCAGGAGCCGTTGGAGCTGCCACCCGACTCCAACAGCGAGGGGCCCTATGAGTCAGCACTGGAGGATGTGGAGGACCCTGGACAGGGTTCCGACTCCGAGCAGGGCGCAGAGAGGCTGGTTGGCCACCAGGAGACACCTGAGCCTTGGACCAGTGGGGAGGAGACAAGGGAGTGTGATCCAGATGTCAGCTGTGGGGAGAAGCCAAAGGAGTTATTCCTAGATGCCCAGCACTGGAGAGCTAATAGGCGTAAGGAACAATTACGCAGTTACAGGAGGTAATTGCACTCAGCTGGCGGTAATTAGGCTCCTCTCCAGATTATAAAAGGAATGCTTGTGCACACGCCCCTTTTGCAGAAGTCAACGCATTAACTAATGTTGGAGAACAGTATTGTGAGCTTGGCAGGCTGGATTGCTGCCACGGCTTATCTGTGCTCGATTGCTGCCAAGGACCTGTCTGTCTATTAATAAATTCTGTAAAGTATCTTTGGTTTAGAGTGCATTGGTGTGGAACGAGGGGGGGTCCCCTTTATGACCTGTGGACTTCAATTCCCAGAATTACTGAGCCAGCAGTAAGTCCACAGATCATGAAGGGGACATAGCAATAGCAATAGCAGTTAGACTTATATACCGCTTCATAGGGCTTTCAGCCCTCTCTAAGCAGTTTACAGAGTCAGCATATCGCCCCCACGGTCTGGGTCCTCATTTCGCCCACCTCGGAAAGATGGAAGGCTGAGTCAACCTTGAGCCGGTGAGATTAGAACCGCCGAACTGCAGATAACAGCCAGCTGAAGTGGCCTGCAGTACTGCACCCTAATCACAGCGCCACCTCGGCTTATAGTTGCCCTGATCTAAGGTTTCCATTGCTCATATTCTAGGCTGCAGCCAAAGCCTCAGCTGGACCTCCCATCCTCACCTGATGGGGGCTGGTAAAAGTGACTCCACATGGAAAAAGCTCATGTTCCCTCTGAAACCCAACTTCTTTTTCTTGTCCTTCAAATCCAGTGTTCGTTCATTATTTCAATTTGTACAGCCTCCCATGCCAAATGTATCACTTCCCGCAGCCCACAATTTTTTAAAAAAACAATATAAAAACATCAGAACAACACAGCAATTTAAGAAGAATAAAAATAACTCAAAAACCATACTACAGCATTCATGGCTGAGGTAGTTCAGCATCCATCAATCGAAAAGAGCCAAGGTGGCGCAGTGGTTAGGGTGCAGTACTGCAGGCCACTTCAGCTGACTGCTATCTGCAGTTCAGCGGTTCAAATCTCACCGGCTCAAGGTTGACTCAGCCTTCCATCCTTCCGAGATGGGTGAAATGAGGACCCAGACTGTGGGGGCTATATGCTGACTCTGTAAACCGCTTAGAGAGGGCTGAAAGCCCTATGAAGCGGTATAGAAGTCTAACTGCTATTGCTATTTCTATCAATACAGCCATAGCACAAGCAGTACCATGCTCCCAGGACCCCCGTCCCTGTTGCAAAATGACATTTTTAGGGGCATACACAAAGCCAGAAGGGTTGGGAGTCAATCTAATGTGTAAGCGGTGATGCTTGAAAGGGCAAGGATGATGAGAGGAAAGGCCCTCTTCCTGGGGTCTAATAGGAACCAAGCATGCCCCCTCCTGCCAGACCTGATGGGACAAGTATGTCATCGAACAGAAGTGGTCTCTGGAAAGAAGAGTCTGTAGAACTCTCAGCTTTGGAAATTCAATCTTACACAGCTTTTAAAATCTTTCCATGTCTGTGATGTAAGTGTGAGCTCTCATTATCAGCCTTACAAAGCAGATGTTGGAACTTCCAGAGCTCAAAGGCAGCATCACATCTCATGTATGCACAGCTGAGTGTTTCATTTCTTTGAACAATGATTAAAAAACCTTGTTGGTTTTTGATTGGTTGGCTGGATTACATTCCGAAGGCTTTACTACAAGTAAAGGGATTCGGAGTAAACATTCAGAGAATCAAGCAGTACTTATTCAAAACCACCCTCGTGACTTTCAATCAGGTAACTGCAATTAATATGCATGGTTTGGGCGGATAAGTGTTAATTTGATTAGAGGAATTCAAGTCCTAAAATTGGGGGGGGAAGAGAGTTGTAAAAAACTTTTTGGAGGAATATGCCACATATTATAAACATATATAATAAGCATGAATGGTCATGCATCAGAAATTGTAGGCTTTGTAGAGCCGAGGTGGCGCAGTGGTTAAATGCAGCACTGCAGGCTGCTTCAGCTGACTGCAGTTCTGCAGTTCGGCTGTTCAAATCTCACCGGCTCAGGGTTGACTCAGCCTTCCATCCTTCTGAGGTGGGTAAAATGAGGACCCGGATTGTTGTTGGGGGCAATATGCTGACTCTGTAAACTGCTTAGAGAGGGCTGAAAGCCCTATGAAGCGGTATATAAGTCTAACTGCTATTGCTATTGCTATTGGTAGAAATACCTGAAACTAATTTATACATACCTAATTTGAGTTTATTGACATTCTACATATTATAAGGTTGGTGATATAAAAGCATTTCTATGCATCCACAGAAGAAACTCTCTATTGTTTTTCGGGGTGTGAAAAGCCAATTTACTGTATACAGGGGCACTAGAACCCGGAATGTCTGATTTTATTGGTGACAAACTTTATAGCTGAGTTTGATTCATTCTCTCTCTCTCTCTCTCTCTCTCTCTCTCTCTCTCTCTCTCTCTCTCTCTCTCTCTCTCTCTCTCTCCCTCCCTCCCTCCCTCCCTCTCTCTCTCTCTCTCTCTCTCTCCCATGTTTCATTCCCTTTATGCAGGCATTATTCATGTAGCAGAAAGGAGCATCCCTTAAATATAAAGTAGTAATGCCTTTGCAAGGTCTACTCAGGCTGGCTTGTTCAATATATGCCATCCGGAACATAGCTGTAATTTTGTTGTAATGATACAGAGGAACTCCCTAATTAAACAAATAAAATTAAAAACCTTGTTCATATAAAGGCGATAGCTACTGTGTGGGGGTGTAATGGAATGTGCACCTACAGCACAAAGGTGGAAGATTTTGCCAACTCGGAGCATTTCCAGGAGACCCAAATGAAGAGTCTGCGCTGGATGGGGCTGAGGGGAAGAGGTTCAGGATAACCACACCCTAGAATTTTACAGCATATATTGAAAAGGTTAGAAGATTATAGCTTTAGTTCGGCAAGATTCTGTCTATTAGATTTAAGCAAATAAAGGGCTGGGTTTGATTGGATCTCATCTTCCCTGCGCTTGGGCCTGATAATTTGCCATGAAACTTTGAGGCTTCTTAAACAGAAATAAACTATCATTTGCATTCATTAAATATGAACTTCAACCTCATACGAGTCTGAAGAACTCACATTGCAGCTGTCTTAATTATAGTGTTCAGGGCTGCAGATTTCTTGCACACGTTTGCCAAACAGCATAGCCTCTGAATGTGATTCTCCACAGGTTTGTTTTCTTTCCACTCTTCTTTTGCTCCTACTTTTCAGTTCTTATATCTGTTCTTCTCCTTTTAACATTTTCTCAGCTTTTTCCAATTAGACAAGCAGTGGGTAGTAGCAAGAATGGGAAGGGCACAACCAGCAAGAACAGGAGACATCACATCTGATTCATGAAGACTGACCAAGAAACTGAACTCTTTCTCTGCAACTCGGAGAAGCAAGAGGACTCCTTTAGAAGATCTTACTCCTAAAGTCAATTCTCCAGTCAACAAACTTTGATTTAGCAGACTTCGGATGCAATGGACAACATCTGTCTGTGCTTGTGCAAAACCTCATCCACCATTTATGCCTGAAGTCTTATTCCTATTTTATTCATGGGTAAAGTATTTTAAATTCTATTCAAATTTAATAAACATTCTCTTTCAATAGGTACACATTCCTCTATTTTTTCCCCATTAAATCAAGGTTTTACTTCTGTACTACTGTAGTTCTCACTGATCCTTACCCTTTCCCTCTTTTGCCCTAGTCATGTAAATGCATTTACTTTTATTTATCCATTACATTTCTGAACCGCCCAGCTCCTTCAAAGAGGAACTTTAGGTCATGTACAATAAAATCTGTACCAATAAATCTGGGTGCTATGAATGAGTAGTAAAAAACTTGAATTCTTGTATTCTAAATGCAGATTAAAAGTTTACAAGTAATCTTGCTGAACAGGAAACCATATACCGGCATCTATCTATCTATCTATCTATCTATCTATCTATCTATCTATCTATCTATCTATCTATCTATCTATCTATCTATCATCTATCTATCTATCTATCATCCATCTATCTACCTACCTACCTACCTACCTACCTACCTACCTACCTACCTATCATCTAACTATCTATCATCTATCTAACTATCTACTGTATCATCTCTCTCTCTCTCTGTGTGTGTCTGTGTGTGTTGTATTTGTGCTGATAAATAAATAAATACAACACAAATGTAACAAAGGCAACAGTAAAAATATTGGGTTTCTGTCTGGATGGTCTCTTGTGACGAGTCGATAGACAGAGAAAGGAAGCAGTAAGCTTCCTCCCATATTTGGGCATACCAGGGGTTGTCTCACACACACACACACACACAGACACACACAGACACACACACATATATATAACTTTGGGTATTTGCCTCTGTAGTCATTTTCTGTTTTACTTTCTCACTCTATAAACTGCAACTTGCTTGTGGCTTTCTAAAAAGATCACGGAAAAAACCTCAGGCAGTCATCAGTACTGCTAGAGATAAAAGTTTCTTTGAATTGAAAAAGTGGAATCAAGCAATTAAATTATACTGCCATGATTCAATGATGGTAATGTCAGTCGTGGCCAACAAGGGATTTTACAACAGGTAACATGAGCCAGGGACTAAACCTATAAAATTCCAAGAGAACACAAGAATACAAATTACAAATTAAGGTCCTATTTTTACTCTAACAGTAAACCTGCATCAGAATTATGTGTACAGCAAGGTATGAACTATGATGAAATGTAAGTTGCTGCATAATTTTGAAGGTAGGAGTCAAATGGAAAAAAAAAATGAATCAGGAATTACAAGTGAGGTACATGAATAAATATAATATATGACCTAATGTGATCCAATAGAACCTTCCTTTGAGGCACTGAGAGATGCAAAAACAGAAAAGAAGGTTCCAGTTAAGATATTCAATATTGATTTGATTACATCTTTAATTGAATTTGAAAATGTGAACTCAAATCAATTTGCTGAAATGTACTCAACTGCAGACTGGACACACTATCTTATGTTCTTCTCCCCTTTCTTTCTCTTATCCATGAATTTGGAGGGGCAAGTTACATCCCTTCAACCTGCTTCTACATACCACACAACCAGAATTTATACAAATAATTCAAGAAGGTGAACATATCCAACACTTCCTCCTTCTATTTTCCCCGTGAAATGGATTGGGCTGAGAGGAAATGACTGGCCCAAAGTCACCCAGCTGGCTTTCCTGGCTGAGGTAGGACTTGAACCCCCAGTCTTCTGCTTTCGGCCTGGAGCCCTACGCCAAACTGGTTTTCAGCTGCTTCTTTTCCGATGCAGAAACTGATTTGATTCTAAACCAAATTCTGTTTGGATCAAGGAACTTTGACAGCAGCCCACAAGGAGCCGAGGTGGCACAGTGGTTAGGGTGCAGTACTGCAGGCCACTTCAGCTGACTGTTATCTGCAGTTCGGCGGTTCTAATCTCACTGGCTCAAGGTTGACTCAGCCTTCCATCCTTCCGAGGTGGGTGAAATGAGGACCCAGACTGTGGGGGCGATATGCTGACTCTGTAAACTGCTTAGAGAGGGCCGAAAGCCTTATGAAGCAGTATATAAGTCTAACTGCTATTGCTATTTAGTCCAAAGAACAAGCTGTCATGTTCTCCTATTAGACGTGTGTCCTCCCACTCTTCAATTCTAGAGAAGCAGTTTTCCTGGACACAGTTCCAGCTGCTTTTGCCAAAATAACAGATTTAGTATTGTGTTATCTTTCTGTGATGTTAAATGGGGTTGAGGTTGAGTTACAACATCGCAATATTGCTTTTCTCAGACCGATAATAGCAATAGCAATAGCAATAGCAATAGCAATAGCAATAGCAATAGCAATATAGCAGTAGCAATATAGCAATAGCAGTAGACTTATATAGCAATAGCAATAGCAGTAGACTTATATACCGCTTCATAGGCCTTTCAGGCCTCTCTAAGCGGTTTACAGAGAGTCAGCATATTGCCCCCAACAATCTGGGTCCTCATTTTACCCACCTCGGAAGGATGGAAGGCTGAGTCAACCCTGAGCCGGTGAGATCTGAACCGCTGACCTGCTGATCTAGCAGTAGCCTGCAGTGCTGCATTTAACCACTGCGCCACCTTGGCTCTTACATAAGCTTGACCCTCATCTGGCAATGCCACATATGCATATTTTCTTGTGTATATAGACACCCAAAAAGAAAGTTACATTGGATCTACTCAGCCACAGTTAAAGCTTCAAAATGCACATTGATATTGATACAGCTACTTTAAAAAAAAAAAGAAGAAGCTTTTAAAAAAGAATCAAATTATCTGTCCATGCAGATCTTTAAAGTTGACTTGGAAATCTAATGGGGAACCAGTACAGCTCATTATGTAAGCGTACCAGAGCATCAGAGGTGGGTTCCTACAAGTTCGCACCAGTTCGGTAGAACCGGTTCGTCAAATCTACCGAACCGGTTAGAAGAGGTTCCACCAGAAAACAGGCCACACCTACAGAAGAGGTTCCAAAAATTTTTGAAACCCACCACTGACACAAACACACACACAGACAGAGAGACAGAGAAAGAGAAAGAAAGGAAGAAAGAAAAAAAGAAAAAAAGAAAAAAGAAAGAAAAAGTGAGAGATGAAAGAAAAAAAGGAAAAGGGGACAGAGAGACAAAAGGAAGGAAAGAGAGAGAGAAAGAGAGAGAGAGAGAAAACACATGACCGGCAAGCCACTCCCACCAGGTCACATGGCTGGCAAGCCACTCCCACAAAGGAGGCCACACCCACAGAGTAGGTTCGAAAATGTTTTGAAACCCACCACTGCATAGCATGCCCAAAACTGCATGGGCTACTGTTTTCTGAACCAATTACATTCTCTTTGGCTTTTCAAGGATAGTCCCATTACAGAGTGCATCGCAATAGCCCAGTTGGAAAGTAACTAAGTATAACTGACTGTTAAAAAGGACTCCCAATCAAGGACCAGTCACAACTGGGATACAAATGAATTTATTAAAAAAAGCCCTCTTGGACTTGGCTTCCACTTGCTTAACCTCTCTTCATTTCTTGAAGTCATAAGGATTGATTTAAGTTCTACTGTAAATACAGTTAAATTACCATGCACTGCACTGAGAATATTTCAAAGCTAAAATAATGCATTAAAATCAAGCCAGCACTTCTGATTGATTAATCAATAAGAGAAGAGCCGAGGTGGCGCAGTGGTTAAATGCAGCACTGCAGGCTACTTCAGCTGACTGCAGTTCTGCAGTTCGGCTGTTCAAATCTCACCGGCTCAGGGTTGACTCAGCCTTCCATCCTTCCGAGGTGGGTAAAATGAGGACCCGGATTGTTGTTGGGGGCAATATGCTGGCTCTGTAAACCGCTTAGAGAGGGCTGAAAGCCCTATGAAGCGGTATATAAGTCTAACTGCTATTGCTAAAGTTGTGAGATGCTCATTGAGACATATTTTTAAAATATTATCACTTGACACATACATATATCTTTTCAGTAGCCCAAAACCAAAAGAGGGTTTACAACAGGAATAAGAAAAATACTTATTTGAAGATTGTGCCAAACTTTTCCACATCACTCTTGACCAAGCATCTTTCCAATGTTCATGGTTATACAGCTCTGCCGAATAAGCCCAAGCTACAGCAAAATAAATCTACCAGTGACTCATATCATACTCTTTCCAAATCTCATTTCCTACAAGCGCTCAGAAAAAGGCTGTTTTTCACTCAATATGAACCTCAGAAAATGCCTATTTTTCACTCAATATGAACCTTTATTTGAAGGGCAATTGATGGAGCGTAGTTTTTATGAAAAACCTGATTGTTGATTTGACTGCTCTACAGCTACGTTTCTTAAGCTTGGCAAGTTTAAGATGGCTGGACTTCAACATCCACAATTCCCCAACCAGGAGTTGAAGTCCACGTATCTTAAGCTTGCCAAGATTGAGAAGCATTGCTCTACTGCAACTAAAATACTCTAATCAACATAACTTTACTACCATTACTATCTAGTTCCCAAATTTTTACAAAATTTCATCCCCTACACATGATGGCAGGGAAATTTTTTTTGAAAAAAAATGTATATAACAAGACGTTAAAATGCACAACTGAGCCACTAAAATTGGAAAAAAATTTCTCGCACTCACATTTCTTGTCAAACCTGCAATACCGCTTACAACGCATATTTCATTTATCATTATTACAACATTAATTTATTCTGATTCCTCTATAAACAACTCCCATAATGGAGGTCCCCCTAGGTCCCCCTAATGGACTCCCAGTGGAGGTCCGACAGGTCCGTATCGAACCGAGCACTGTTGACAGCTTGCACCAAGGAGTATATTTGGGCATTGAGAACCGCCAAAAGATCACACATTGCCTCCTTGGTAGCGTCCGCCGAGTCTCGCCCAGCCGCCCTGTTTAGGATAACCCGCTCCCTCCTAAATAGGAGGGAGACGGGGAACCCCCTGCAGGGTAAGGCTGAGGAATATAGTCAGTTCTTGGCGGACAAAGTTGCTCGGTTTCGATCGGAACTGGACTCCACCCCCGCAGATCCAGCCGGGACACAGGGGAATAACTTGGTAGACCATCTCTGGGTTGAGTTTCAGGATGTTGCCTCTGGGGATGTGGACAAGGCTATGCGAGCTGTGAGTTCCTCCACCTGCATACTGGACCCGTGTCCCTCTTGGCTGACTACCAACAGCAGAGAGGTGACACGAGGCTGGATCCAGGCGGTTGTTACCGCCTCTCTTCGGGAGGGACACCTCCCCACCGCGCTTAAGGCGGCGGTGGTGAGGCCCCTCCTGAAGAAACCGTCTTTGGATCCAGCAGTTCTTAACAACTATCGTCCAGTCTCCAACCTCCCCTTTCTGGGGAAGGTTGTTGAGAAGGTGGTGGCCTTACAGCTTCAGCGTACCTTGGAGGAAGCTAACTATCTTGACCCCTTCCAGTCTGGCTTCAGGCCCGGTTACAGCACTGAAACCGCTTTGGTCGCATTGACCGATGATCTCTGGAGAGCCAGAGATGGAGGCCACGCGTCCATCCTGGTTCTCCTCGACCTCTCAGCGGCTTTCGATACCATCGACCATGGTATCCTTCTGCGACGACTGCGGGAGGTGGGGGTGGGCGGCACTGTTCTACAGTGGTTCTCCTCCTACCTCTCGGACAGGTCGCAGTCGGTGTTGGTGGGGAGGGAGAGATCGTCCCCGAGGCCCCTAACCTATGGGGTGCCGCAGGGCTCGGTTCTGTCCCCCCTACTATTCAACATATACATGAAACCGCTGGGCGAGATTATTCGGAGGCACGGGATTAAGTACCATCAATATGCGGACGATACGCAGTTGTATCTGTCCGCCCCGTGCCAACTCAATGAAGCGGTGGACGTGATGAACCGGGGCCTTGAGGCTGTTAAAGACTGGATGAGAGCTAACAAACTGGTACTCAACCCGGAAAAGACCGAGTGGCTGTTGTGTTTTCCTCCCAAAAATTTGGCTAATGTTCCAACAATCAGGCTGGGGGGGCAAAATTTACACCCCTCAGACAGGGTCCGCAACTTGGGAGTCCTCCTGGATTCACAGCTGAGTTTTGAGCATCACTTGTCGGCTGTGACCAGGGGGGCATTTGCCCAGGTTCGCCTGGTACGCCAGTTGCGGCCCTACCTGAACCGGGAGGCTCTCACAACAGTCACTCGAGCCCTTGTGACCTCTAGGCTGGAATACTGCAATGTGCTCTACATGGGGCTGCCCTTGAAGAGCATCCGACGACTTCAGCTAGTTCAGAACGCGGCCGCGCGAGTGATTATGGGCGCACCACGGTTCGCCCATATAACACCAATCCTCCGTGAGCTGCGCTGGCTACCTGTTGATCGTCGGGTGCACTTCAAGGTCCTACTTACCACCTATAAAGCGCTCCATGGTAGTGGATCTGACTATTTGAGAGACCGCCTCCTGCCAATTAGCTCCCTGCGTCCCATCAGATCGCACAGAGTAGGCCTCCTCCGAATTCCATCCGCCAGTCAGTGCCGACTGGCGACTACGCGGAGGAGAGCCTTCTCAGTTGCAGCTCCGACATTATGGAACACCCTCCCCGTGGAGATCCGTACCCTCACCACAGTCCAGGCCTTCCGCACAGCCCTGAAGACCTGGCTATCCCGTCAGGCCTGGGGATAGGATTACTCTCACCCCGCCCGAATGTTGAATGAATGTTGTGTTTTTATGGATAATTTTCTTTTATTCACGATTTTTTTTCCTTTAAGTCTTGTCTTGCACCCCCTTCCCCTCACTATTGTAAGCCGCCCTGAGTCCCTCCAGGGAAAAGGGCGGCATATAAATTCTTAATAAAATCTAAAAAAAAAATCTAAAATAATATGTTTGTTGAAAGGGAATGAGCATGGAAGAGGAGACAATTCTTTAAGATTAAAATCAACGCTTGTTCAGATCCTTAATTTGGCATTTTCCCAAGGGTGTGGAATCTTTTTGTAGCCAATAAGGTTACTTTTTAATACCATTATTGAAAGCTACAGAGACAATAGAAGCAATGAGATGATATCAAAGAGCAAGCTGAGAATTTTCAGGTTATGTTTCTTTTTTTAAGAGAATCTGATCTTTTTCTTTCATTGGGTCAAGCAAACTGGATGCTTACCACATCAATTTATTTTTTCTCATCGTACATTAGTTGTAATTGCATTACTGCTAATATATAGCTTTTCATCAAATGTCCCTGGTGCAATTTTGAGGATTTGGGGGAATTGCAAAAAAATATGTTACATGATCCTGGATTATACTAATAAATCCTCAAGAGACACAATTTCAAACACTGTTCCTGACTTCATTCACAAACACAACATTTGCATTCTGGTTTATACAAAACAAAATGAAAAAGTTGGTTAACACTTAAGTGTAAGTTAGCATCCTTGTTTATGCTCCTCATCTGTGGTCAAACTACACTCTACTTGCTAGGAATAAACAATAAGTTGTAGCTAATAGCAAAAGTGAATTGAAATGTAGATTCAGAAAATGTGAATCATAAGTTTCCTGGTGGCTTAATAAAAAAAACATTAGATTTCAGTTTGAAGTTACATCAGAATAGGCCTCAAGAGAATATTACTGTATATATTTTTCTCTCACGTGGATCACAAAGCTTTACACATAAATGAAATATATCTATATGTGTAGAGCCGAGGTGGCGCAGTGGTTAAATGCAGCACTGCAGGCTACTGCTAGATCAGCAGTTCAGCGGTTCAAATCTCACCGGCTCAGGGTTGACTCAGCCTTCCATCCTTCCGAGGTGGGTAAAATGAGGACCCAGATTGTTGGGGGCAATATGCTGACTCTCTGTAAACCGCTTAGAGAGGGCTGAAAGCCCTATGAAGCGGTATATAAGTCTACTGCTATTGCTAATAAATATTTCTCTTTAATGTATGGATATTCCTTAACTTTCTAGCAATTTAACGATTCTTTTAACAATTCAGTGCTGTGTGTATATTCACAGAAATTCACACAATAGTTAAGAGCAGCCAACCAACCAAATACTACAAACAAAACCAGAAAAAAAACATTGTGAGCGGATTTTAACACAACAGACGCCCAAGGTTTATTTAACCTTGAGAAATCCTTTTAGTCCAGCTGTGATAACAGGTTCCAGTGAGAAGGAAAAAAAAATATTGAGACGTTATTTATTCATTTTAAAATTCTAGGTCAGAGTGTATTTTACAAAATCAGAAGGATTAATCTTAGGCTTTTAACCAGAACAGCTTCTTTCTTTCAACCTTATTTTTCCCCGTAACTTTTATTTTAGGAGTTGTCTTCAATTTCCTTGTGTGTTCAGCTTCAATTACTATAATAATTACGTTCCATTTTACATTTTATTTACGGCACTCTTTACTTTATACTAGTGTTATCTGCTAAAATATATATAGCTTTAACAAGCCAAGACCTCAGAATGAAATATTTTAAGCAAAGGAAATTTCATTATCAGTTTATAAAAAATCCCCAAGCCCAAGTCCTTGGATAGTTCTTCTGCATATCTACAGTTTAGTTCTTCATTTCAAACTATCAAATAACAACATATAACACATTTATTATTGTGTGATGCTTAAGGGTGTCTTTGAGTAGACTACTGTCTGTTGAAGTTGCTGTCATTCAAGTTATGGTATTTAGAGACCTTCATCCACTTGCAACACATTTATGCTAACACTATAGAAATAGCAATAGCAGTTAGACTTATATACCGCTTCATAGGGCTTTTAGCCCTCTCTAAGCGGTTTACAGAGTCAGCATATTGCCCCCAACAACAATCCGGGTCCTCATTTTACCCACCTCAGAAGGATGGAAGGCTGAGTCAACCCTGAGCCGGTGAGATTTGAACCGCCGAACTGCAGATAGCACAGGATTCCTATTCAAGCACAGATTACTTAGACTGAAAGCAGGTTTTATTCTTAACTGTATTTACACATATGTGGGCAACTTAACAAAGAGGCCTTCCAGCCCAAGCCTGTGGTTTTCCTATTGCCCTGAATTTCTTATCAGTAATAACATAGCTATTACCGCGTCCGTAATAACTATGTTATTACGGACGCGGTGGCTCACTGGCTAAGACGCTGAGCTTGTCGATCAGAAAGGTCAGCAGTTCGAATCCGTAGCGCTGCGTAACAGAGTGAGCTCCTGTTACTTGTCCCAGCTTCTGCCAACCTAGCAGTTCGAAAGCATGTGAAAATGCAAGTAGAAAAATAGGGACCACCTTTGGTGGGAAGGGAACAGCATTCTGTGCGCCTTCGGGGGTTGAGTCATGCCAGCCACATGATCACAGAGACATCTTCGGACAGCGCTGGCTCTTCGGCTTTGAAACAGAGATGAGCACCGCCCCCTAGAGTCGGGAACGACTAGCACAGATACGCGAGGGGAACCTTTACCTTTCCCCAATAATTATGTAAAATATAGTTCGTTGGGAAAGATTTCAAATTTCCACTAATACATTACATACGACTGAGTTCCAAACTGGTGAGAGGATATAGATCAGCTATGCAAAAACAAAAGGGATTTTCAAACAAGGTCAAATCTGAGATGAGGGGACAACTCCAAATCCCTCTCTGCCATTCCTTTTCATGTTGAGAAGAAAGTCTGAACACATAGATAAGCTCAAACATGGTTTCTGAGAAGCTATTATAATTCTAACCATTAATGTGTGCACGTATGTAGGCATAACAAAATGCTTTTGTTGTTGTTTAAATATTCCTTATAATTGTATTTCCTCCCCCCCTCCCAGGGGCTGTTGATCCATCTTTAATATGATCTTTGTGATATCCCAATCAATATAATTTAAAGGTGAAGATTGTTGCTTCAAAGCCAGACCAAAACATTAAAAGCTATTTTTATTTATTCATTTTACAAAAGGAGAGGAAGAAGCCTATGTCCCGAAGAAAAATTAACAATGAAAAACCAACATCCTTTGCCTTACAAGGTAAGAGTTATTATGACTGTGCTTTTACAGCAATTGCAGTGATTGGAGGTCTAAAAAGGTATTAGAGCAAAAGTAAATTTTGAAAATCAAATGGTTTTTGAGTTGGCCTCTTTGTTTTTATTGAAGGATGATTTACTGATCTCCTATTAAACTAAAGACTTCTTGCAATTCTAGAGAATTCACTTAGCTTGTTCCCAAAGGCAGAAATATAAATAATGCGACATAGCAAAAGGAAATATTATTTGTACTCTTTAGATGGGATTACTTTGACGCTGACGCAAATTGCAAGTTTCACATTTCTTAAATTGGTAATAATGAAACGTGACTCCAATTATAAATTAAAATTCATCAACAACTATCATTGTCACCACTTGCTCCTATTTCATTGTGAACTAGCTACTTTTCCAGCATGTAGAAACATTGGTGATTCACTAAAACAAATGTTTATGTCAAGAGAAACGGACTGGGACAAAAGTTCCCTGATATATTTTAGGTTTCACATATGTCTAGGTCGGTGGTGGGTTTCAAAAATTTTTTAGAACCTCTTCTGTAGGTGTGGCCTGCTTTGTGGGAGTGGCTTGCTGGCCATGTGACTGGGTGGGAGGGGCTTGCCAGCCATGTGACTGAGTGGGAGTGGCTTGGCAGCCATGTGACTGGGTGGGCATGGCCAACTTGTAAAATGTGGTGAAACTCACTTAACAACGCTATTGCTTAGCAACCAAAATGTTGGCTCAGAAACTCTGGCATTTGAAGCACGCAAGTCTTAAAGCTGTCAAGTTACAAGACCCTCGCACCCCTAAACCTTTAGGGAAAAAAAACCCAGGGATGTTCAAACTTGACAGCTTTAAGACTTTAAGGTTTAGATAAGACTCTTGGAGGCGGGCGGGGTGTTTGGTGAGCCAGCCAATCAGTGAGTGGCGGGCGGCGCAAGCATGGTGCGGACGGGCGGGGGGAGGGAGCTGGAACCGGTTCTAAACGGCATGGTAGATTTGTGGAACCTCTTCTATAGAAGAGCTTAGGACTGGCAGAAACCCACCCCTTGTCTAGGTGAAAAACTTACACAAACAGCATGAAAGGCAGTCAGGCAGTCAGTCAGTCAGTCAGTCAGTCAGTCAGTCAGTCAGTCAGTCAGTCAGTCAGTCAGTCAGTCAGTCAGTCTGTCTGTCTGTCTGTCTATCTATCTATCTATCTATCTATCTATCTATCTATCTATCTATCTATCTATCTATCTATCTATCTATCTATCTATCTATTACATACCAAACAGCAGGGGGGGGTGTATTCTTGATGCGATTATTATATAGGAAAAACAATGAAAGCTGGGGATCTTCATTTGAAGAATACATTATTGGATATTCCAATGCTAAAATGGAAACAATTTTAAACAACAGTAATACACAAATAAACACATTTATTTTTAGTGACTAATTACAAATTACTTCTAAATCGTAGTTTGGGTAATGAAGCACTTGCAAGAAAACAACCAAGCTCAGAGAGCACCAAGGATCCCTCGTTTCAACCATGCTACAAATATTCTCCTCTATTGGTAAATTATTTCCTCCATATCTCTATCATCCCTCCTTTGAATTATATCTGGATTTCAGTGTCTTGAAGTTTCAAAAGGCTCTTAAAAATGCCTCTCTTTGCAGGAACCTTATGAAGCTGGAAAATGTTTCTTATTTATTCTAACGGTTGTTGTAATATTAGGAAATATTCGTACTATTACATAAGAAAATATTTTCCATTGATTGCATCATTTTACAATCATACACATTTAAACTGTGTATATATTTTTTTATTTACCTATGCTAGTGCAATTATTTATGCTATGTGCCTATGACATCCGGGCACTAAATAAAACTACTAAACAGAGCTAAGGAGCCGAGGTGGCGCAGTGGTTAAATGCAGCACTGCAGGCTACTTCAGCTGACTCCAGTTCTGCAGTTCGGCTGTTCAAATCTCACCGGCTCAGGGTTGACTCAGCCTTCCATCCTTCCGAGGTGGGTGAAATGAGGACCCGGATTGTTGTTGGGGGCGATATGCTGACTCTGTAAATCGCTTAGAGAGGGCTGAAAGCCTTATGAAGCGGCATATAAGTCTAACTGCTATTGCTATTCATGAGTGGTACATACAATTTGTCTGGCAGTGACTGATTGAATTGCCAATATCATAGGAATGGGAGGATTGAGCAGGGAGAAGTCCCTGCAGAAATGAAGGAAAGCATGAAAATAGGGTGGACTTAAAACTATGAGGAAGAAGCGGTGGGGGGGGGGGAAGGTGTTCAGATGACGAGGAAAGAAAACTAGTACAAACAAAACGCAACAAAACGTGGAATGCATTAAGAATTCTTGGCAGAAATGTTTTAGATCAGATTTCTCGCCGGCCAATCATGTTCTCCTCCAGGATAATATTGTAGAAGTTCAAGCAGATTATTCCAAATCTAGTTTTCATGCCTTTTCCCTCCCTCAAGTAACACTTCACTGAGTTTGTTGATTTAGAATATTTATTTTGCAGTTCACAAAAAAGACGATTCTTCCAAACACAGAGATCCTTTCTGTCTTATTTCTCAGTACCTTGCTTCTATTTTTGTCTGGTTTCACCACAGGAGGGAATAGTGCTACAGAGTAAAATCAGACAAAAATCAAATAAAGCAATATTACCACCACGGCTACATTTTCAACAGCGGGAAAGGGTTTTTTTTTTGTTATAACTACGACCAAAACTAATTTCTGCCGTCGCAATCTCAAGTATTCTGTCTCAAATTCTGTTCCACAGATTACAGATTTACTATCAACGTCTAGAACAATTTGTTAAATCACTGCAATGGCATGAGTAAAAAACAACGCTCAAGTTTATTATACAAGTTAGCAGTCTCATTGATATTCTTTGAGTTGCATGCAATGTGAGTCGATTGTGTGTCTGTTGGCTATTTTAAATGCTTGTATTTGTAGTTCTTGTGTTTCCCTTCCCCTTTTGGATTTGTGAGCCGCCCTGAGTCCCGCTGGGAATAGGGCGGCATATAAATAAAATGAAACCTGAAACCTGCATGCATTTCTCCTAAAGAACACAAACATCCTTCCTTCTGCAAATCAGAAACAGCGTTTTTGCTCTACCTAAGCAAAGTTTTACACTTCTGTGACATTCAAAGTTTTGAACAATTAACTCAACTTCACTCCACAAATTTTTATTGTGCTTCGTGCATCTGAATATATACCAGCTATTAAGACACAAATACATGAAGAGCACACATGGGGAGCAGACTGATTCATTTTGTGTAAACAATTTTTTTTCCTTCCCATTATTTTTTCCTGGAAGTGCAGAGTCCGCCTTTTTCAGATCAACCAAATGTTAACTCATTGGTTGCAACAGGAATGGATCAACCAGTTTGACACCCTCCATCCTGGGCTGAGAGAAAGTGAATGTCCCAAAGTCACCTACCTAGGTTTCATGCCCAAGGGAAGCCTTGAATTCAGAGTCTTTTGGTTTCTGGCCTGGTGCCTTCACCACTCAATCAAACTGCGTGTTTGTGTAAATAACTAAAGTATGTCTTAAAATCAAAATATAACCTTTTAAACTATAACTATGCATATGTGCATAAAGCAAAAATAGTCATTTCTTTAATAAAGAGGGAAGGAACAGATGGGATTTGTAGAGAATCCGCATTTTAACTATTTGCATAAATAAATCTTCGATGCTTTTCTGAGAATTTATAAAGCTAGTCTGATATAAAAATATATAAATTGATTTAAAAAAAACTATAAAGCTAGTCCAGTTTCATGTAAGAGTAAGCAAGCATTCAACTATTATGCTCTTTGCTCTGTGGAGTAATTATTATTAAGCTCAAAAGTTGTTTTTCCGGAGCACATTTGATCATAGGATTGCACTGTTGGCAGAGGTGGGTTCCTACCACTTCGCACCTATTCGGTAGAACCGGTTCGTCAAATCTAGCGAACCGGTTAGAAGAGGTTCCACCAGTGGACCCGGAAAGCAGGCCACACCTACAGGAGAGGTCCCAAAAAATTTTGAAACCCACCACTGGTCCTTGGATATGATTATTCTACACTATCATGCTCCTATTTATAAAACTCAGTGCCTCTGTGAAAGGTAAGGATGACTACTGCGTTTGTGGTGCAATCGGAACATTGTGTGTGTTGAAGTTGTTTTAACGCAAACCAAAGATGCCTTTTAAAAAACAAGTTTACATCCTATTCTTATGCATGCCAGTGCTGTGTGTGAGGTAATTTAAGGTGGTTCTGACACGTGTCATCGGCATCTTCATATCCGGTCACATGGGTGGCAAACCACTCCCATCTATCACATGGGTGGCAAGCCACTCCCACAAAGGAGACCACACCCACAGAGTAGGTTCAAACAATTTTTGAAACCCACCACTGACTGTCGGATACCATTTTTATCTATATAGCACTATCAATTATCTGGCACTTTAACATCCACATCAATTTCAATAGCCAAAGGACTAGTACTACAAAGAACTATTTATTTAATAAACCCCACAGACAACAACATACATTAATGGATATTTTGTTAGATATTATTCCATTATAGATCATCCAAGTACTTTTACCAGAGCCAGAAATAGTCCATTAAGAAAGATATCATCGTTGCTTACTCCCAGATGTTTTTGTTTAAATTGTCTAAGCCGTAAGTTAACCTAAGTACAATAGACTTCATCACCAAGAGCAAGATTGTTTCAATCATCTTAAGAATAACTTTTTAAGAAGAATAGGATACCGCTGTGTCTTCTCACTGACCACAAAGCTAAATACATAGAATGGGGACAAATCAAATAAGAATGGCAAATGAGGAGTTTTAGTATTCCAGCCTCCATTTTGATGTTCCTACCAGTTTGCACCTATTCGGTAGAACCGGTTCATCAAATCTACTGGGCCAGTTAGAAGAGGTTCCACCAGTGGACCTGGAAAGCAGGCCACACCTACAGAAGAGGTTCCAAAAAGTTTTGAAACCCACCACTGCTAAAGAGTTAGGGGTGCAAGGATCTTGTAACTTGACAGCTTTAAGACTTGCATGCTTCAATGCCAGAGTTCCTGAGCCAACGTGACTGGAGGAGGAATTCTGGGAGTTGAAGTCCACAAGTCTTAAAGCTGTCAGGTTTGAAGACCCCTAGTTTTTTTTTCTAAAGGGTTAGGGGTGCAAGGATCTTGTAACTTGAGAGCTTTAAGACTTGCATGCTTCAATGCCAGAGTTTCTGAATAGCTACTTGGACCGACCTAAGTACTAATTCATAATTTCATATCCGGTCACATGGGCAGCAAGCCGCTCCCATCCGGTCACATGGGTGGCAAGCCACTCCCACAAAGGAGGCCACACCCACAGAGTAGTTTGGAACAATTTTGGAAACCCACCACTGGTATAAACCTAGGTTTCAAACCACAGGTCTGCTTATGTTAATTTGATCTCATTTGCTGTAGAAGGAGGACAAAAGAATCCCAATGGGAAAAAAAAGCACACAAATAACTTGTATAAAGGTATAGAAGAGTTAAAGATAAGTTAGAAATGTATTCCATTTCTAGAAGATGTTGTGAATTAATAAGGTACACATAACATCTGACAAGATGCTAATATCAAATAACAAACAGGATACAACAGAAACCTAATCAATACAGTGACATCCAGAGTAGTGCTTCAACCTTTAAAAAGTGATCAAATTTAGTTCGAAGAAGTGATTTTCAAAGAATGAGGGAAGTCTCATCAGAAAGGATTTAAGGTTCCAATTTCTTGTCCTTTCTAGTTCCCAATGACCCCTTCAGAGGTTATGACTCCAACGCTTGGGAAGTAATAAATGGTCTTTTTGATATCCTTTAAAACCTATTTTGAAAACACGTAGGAAGTCTGGAAGATAATACTAGTTACGAACACCTGGTCAGTTTGACAATGAGTAACACATGTTTTTAGCCATTGTTTTGTGAATGTGGGTCTCCAAGCAATGCTCGGTTAACATCTGCTAGTACCTCTCCTTCACCCTGGCACTAGACAGATGCTTGAACTTTGATAACTTGCCTGGAGGTTTTTAAATAAAAATCTAAACAACTCCTGTGTGGAAAAACAGAACAAAACCTAAGAATAACACATATGAATGACTCATTACTGGTCTTAACACCGTGTTCACATTTTAACATTTCAGATATAAGAAGTTAAGATTAATTATTGCTAAACTGAATGCAACTCTTGTCATGTTTCATATAGGAATTTCTACTGCTCAAGAAGCCGAGTGTGTGATGATTTGGTTTTCTCCCATCCGTTTTGATTTCAAAAGAGGCCCAAGCTTTGTAGCTGTATTCCTTAGTTCAGTGTTTCTCAACCTTGGCAACTTGAAGATGTCTGGACTTCAACTTCCAGAATTCCCCAGCCAGCGAATGCTGGCTGGGGAATTCTGGGAGTTGAAATCCAGACATCTTCAAGTTGCCAAGGTTGAGAAACACTGCCTTAGTTACTTCATTAATGCATTTTTTCAAAATACTGGATGGTTGCTATCTTTATGAAATATGTTAATAGTTGAATGGACTGATAATTCTATTATATCACAATCTTTAACCATGTATATATTGCACATATTATTGTTTTTATTATTGCCTTATTGTTTTTATATGTGCTATTAACTATTTTGGATACATCTTCCTCTGTGGTGGGATTCAGCCAGTTCGTACCTATTCGGGAGAACCAGTTGGTAACTTTCTAAGCAGTTCGGAGAACCGGTTGTTGGAAGAAATCTCATCTTATTTTTTCCCCACTTTACAGGGCTAATCCTGTAAGGAAGGCAGGAAGGAAACATTCTGGTGTTGTTTCTAGCCTAATCTTTATTGCCCTGCCTACAAAAACTGCCTCTCCAGTTAACCCTTGTAACAACTAAGGCGAAGTGCCCATCGACCTGAGTGACATTGACTTGGCCACGCCCACATGATCACATGACCACCGAGCCCCGCTTACCCAGCTGGTTATTAGGGCAGAGAACTGGTTGGTAAATTATTTGAATCCCACCACTGATCTTCCTGTATTCAAAATAAACCCCAGATACGGTGAAGTAATTTGCAGACCAGAAGAATGAATGTGTTAAATTAGAATTTAGCAACTGAACAACTTTCTCCTCCTTTGGAGAAGTAAAATCTTACTGAAAACATAGCACTTTAAAGTTAGATCGGCAAGTTTGAGATGAGGTTCAAATCTTATAGCCAGTTCTAAGGGAGCACTTTTGTTTATTGTGATGTACCTGTTTTCAATCATGGCTCCCTGTTGACTCTTTCTATATTCATGTATACACGCAAGCAAACTGGACTAATTTGGTGCTAAACTTTGCTGATAATGATCTGTAAACAGAATATTGTTTAGCTTCTCTTAGAACCCAATGTTCTAAGGAAAGGAGAGGCTATAACTCAGGTGATCTTAGTATTAGTTGCAGAGACATGCAGTCAGGGGAGGCAGAGCCTCACCACTGTTATCATGAAAAGAAGAAAAAATGTAAAAGGAAAAAGGCAAGAGTTGAGGTCAGGCTGAGCTAGTTGCTGCCAGAGTCACAGTGGATGACTCTGCTTAGTGCTTAACTGTTTAAAAAAGCCTCTTAAAAAGTGCCCTCTATAGGAGGAGGCGGGAGAACCATGTGGCTCATTTAGTCTGGTGTTTTATGTTCACTCGGGCAGAGTTAAGCAAGGGTTAAATGCCGAAAAATTCCTGATGTAGATGAGGCACGTGATTCTCTTGCCTCCTCCTATAGAGGGCGTTTTTTTAAGAGGCTTTTTTAAACAGTTAAGCACTAAGCAGAATCATCTGGCAGCAACTAGCTCAGCCTGACCTCAGCTCTTGCCTTTTTCCTTTTACATTTTCTTTTCTTTTCATGATGGCAGGCAATAGCAGAGTTGAAATCCTCTCTGAAACAGCTGGAAAAGGTACGTGTGGGTCGGAGGGAGGTGGAGGAATTCAAACTTCATCCTGAAGTTTAGATCCCTCCCCAAGTGTAGTTTGATTGCATGCAGAGCTACGTTGCCTTTTCACACACACACACACACACACACACACACACACACACAGCTGGATAAAAGTATATAAGCCCAGCTTCACTGATTACAAGTTTGAAAAGGCAATGTGGCTCCACCTGCAATCAAAGGCTCGGATCGGAAGGCAGCAGGGGAATGGGGGGGGGGTATGGCAGAGGAGCTGCTTTCAAGCCATTGGAAAATATATCCAATCCAACTTCTGTCGTTGTGTTTGTTTGAGATTGAGTGAGTGAGAGAGGGATCCAACTTCTCTCTGTGTGTGTCTCTCTTTGAGAGAGGGGCGAGGGAGGGAGAGAGGGAGGAAGGAGGGGGAGGGAGAAGAAAAAGAAAAACTTTTTTGCAAAGGAGAAAAACAAATGCTGTCACTTTAAATCGGAACTGAGCATGCCTGGCTGTGGAATTCTGGGAGTTGAAGTCCACAAGTCTAAAAAAAATTGAAACCCCTATGTCAGTGCCTCACTAGCCATAAACCTCACCGCACATCACTGATTAGTTGTTATGCAGCCATTTTAAAACCAGAAAGGAGAAGACTGGGGGTGACATTTGGCAGCTAAAATGGGTTGAACAGGATTTAGCAGTTCACCATTAAGGTTGGGACACGGTGGCTCAAAAGGGACTCAAAAGAGACGTGGTGGCTCAGCGGCTAAGACACTGAGCTTGTCAATCAGAAAGATTGGCAGTTTGGAGGTTCGAATCCCTAGCACCGCTTAACAGACTGAGCTCCCATTACTTGTCCCAGCTTCTGCCAACCTAGCAGTTAGAAAGCATGTAGAAAATGCAAGTAGAAAAATAGGAACCATCTTTGGTGGGAAGGTAACAGCGTTCCGTACGCTGTCAGAATTTAGTCATGCCGGCCACACGACCACGGAGACGTCTTCAGACAGTGGTGGCTCTTCAGCTTTGAAACGGAGATGGGCACAGCCCCCTAGAGTTGGGAATGACTAGCACATATGCGCGAGGGGAACCTTTACCTTTTATTAAGGTTGGGTTGTTGGTTTTAGTAAAACCCAATACGGGCTGGTAAGCCTGAGTTAAGTTAGTTCATAGGCAGGTGGAAATCCTATTACATTCAACACTCTACAGAATCTGTACCAAATAAAAAAGGACTCAAAAAGTCTTGTCAGCAACTAGTTTTCTCAGTGAACAATCTTGAGCAAATAGTGTGGAATAGCCAGACAAATTCTCAGCCCCAAATCCTTTCTAGAACAGTATTCCCTCCATGGTTTCCCCTTATCCTTGAACTGGCAATCTGAAAGGGGAGCATAAACTACAGAAGCAGATTTAAACAGAAAAGCAAAAAGAGAAGTGAACCACGAATGTTAGTTTGAAAGTGACCGCCTACACATTTCAACAAAGTAGCTTCAAATTCTCCTACTTGAAAAGAGTTCAAGGCCTCATGGCTGTCTATTGCTGCCATCTGCTTTAAAGACCATCTAAAATAAATTCTTGAGGCAGACAGGTTGGATTCTCGGGACCCTATGATAGTCATAAACTTCCATTGCATCTTGCTGGTCACCTCCCATATATTCCCAAAGAGAATGAGGAAGCAAAGTGTAATCCCTGTAGACAGGAATATATTTGAAGCTAACCACATCATTCAGGTTCTGCTGAAGTATTTTTTTTAAAATTAAATTCCCAAGGAGGAGAGGAAAAAGTCTCCTTCAAAAATCAGGAAAAGAAATGGGAGCTGGGCAGGGATGGGGCTGCCCCTGAAGAGTGTTCAAAGACTGCAGTTGGTCCAGAATGCAGCCGCGCGAGCGATATTGGGTGTACCTAGATACACCCATGTTACACCCATCCTCCGCGAGCTGCACTGGTTCCCTATTGGTCTCCGAACGCGCTTCAAGGTGCTAGTCGTTACTTTTAAAGCCCTACATGCTTTAGGACCTGGCTACCTGAGAGACCGCCTCCTGCCACATATCTCCCAACAACCAACTAGATCTCACAGGTTGGGACTCCTCCGGGTGCTGTCGACTGGACAATGATGGCTGGCGACTCCCCGGGGGAGGGCCTTCTCTGTGGCTGCACCAGCCCTGTGGAACGATCTACCCGTAGAGATCCGGACCCTTACCACTCTCCCAGCCTTCCGTAAAGCCACCAAGACCTGGCTGTTCCGGCAGGCCTGGGGCTATTGATCAATGTCCAGCCCCACCTACACTGAATGGATGATGTGCAATTTTAATTATGTACCTTTATTTTTTAATTTTTAAATGTTTTTGTTTGTTTGTTTGTAGTTTATTTATAGGCCGCCCTTTTCCCTGAGGGGACTCAGGGCGGCTTACAATCAAAAAGGAAGGGGAGTGTAGGACAATACAAAAAAGAAATGTGCACAAAGTAAATTAGACAATAAAACTCAACATTCACTCAGCATTCGGGAGGGGCGAAATAAGATTATCCCCAGGCCTGACGGGTTAGCCAGTTCTTGAGGGCTGTACGGAAGGCCTGGACGGTGGTGAGGGTACGAATCTCCACGGGGAGATTGTTCCATAGCGTCGGAGCCGCAACAGAGAAGGCTCTCCTCCGAGTAGTCGCCAGTCGGCACTGACTGGCGGATGGAATACGGAGGAGGCCAACTCTATGCGATCTGATGGGATGCAGGGAGGTAATTGGCAGAAGGCGGTCTCTCAAATAGCCAGATCCACTACCATGGAGCGCTTTATAGGTGGTGAGTAAGACCTTGAAGTGCACCCGGGGACCAACAGGTAGCCAGTGCAGCTCACGGAGGATCGGTGTTATGTGGGCGAACCGTGGTGCGCCCACGATCACTCGCGCGGCCGCATTCTGGACTAGCTGAAGTCCTCGGATGCTCTTCAAGGGCAGCCCCATGTAGAGCACATTACAGTATTCCAGCCTAGAGATCACAAGGGCTCGAGTGACTGTTGTGAGGGCCTCCCGATTCAGGTAGGGCCGCAACTGGCGCACCAGGCGAACCTGGGCAAATGCCAGGGCAAATGCCTGGGCAAATTTAAAACATTTTAAATGTTTTTTATCTGTTGGTAAGCCGGCCAGAGTCCCTAGGGAGTGGGCGTCATACAAATTTTATTAAATTGGAAATTGGAAGATTGAGAAGATATTTACAGGTGCTTATTATTTAAAGCAGAGGCTAATGGATCATGTTCTGTTTTCTAGCCTAATGCCATCCCATGAATGATTTCTTTGTTAAGCAAATTCAAGGAAGGTTTTGGAATGCCAAGGCCCATGACACTTACCATCTGTGGTTTTGACTGGGAAATGCACACATTTTTACATTTTTAAAGATATTAAATCTCAGCTGCTTCTATTTAGAGCATTTGGAACTGGAGCCAACCAGCATGATCCTTTCCCCCCACAGCCAAACTCTCGTCTAATTAAACATTCTTTTGTTTGATGTTATAGAAGCTAATCAGTTTGTGGTCATCCACTGGACACCCCCCCCCCCTTCAAACTGTTGCTCATTTTTTCATTACACTTCTGTTTTCCTTTGTGTTCGGTTATTTTTATCCCCTTCGGTTAGCGTAAAAACTAACAAAAACAGAATTATATCACGTGATTCCTTTGTGTTTAGGGTGTTTAACCTTTTAAAAAGGAAAACCCTTTTAACATTATTCACAGAAACAATCGTAATCAGCCAAGAAAAAAAAAACTGCTATTCTTTTGTGACTGTATGAATATTTCAGAAAAAGTGAGATTATATTTTCGGGGAATATTGTGAGACACGGAACAATGATCTTAAGTTCCATGCAAGGTTTTGATTGCATGTTAGGAAAAACTTTCAAATGGTTAGAATAGTTTGACAGTGGAACGAATTATAAAGAAGGGAAGTCTGCTTCCATTCATTGGAAGAGTTCCAGTGATGGCTAATCAGCCATCTGGTGGAGATGGTTAAACTTGGATTCCTATACTGATGCAATGGTTCTTTCCAATTCTATAATTTTACATTGTACAATAAGCCATAAAATCTTACTCTCGCTTTGGCCGCCATTTACAGTAAAAGTGATTAACTTTCCACTTCTTTTTCTCAGAATAAGCACACACTCTTAAAAGTATAATAAACACATTCAGTCATTTTAAAAGACAGATGACATTTTCAGCGTAGTGACTGACATGCATTGAGATGACTTAGGAGGAGTTGGTTATTTCTCTGCATTGGGTTTGGAAAAAGATGAAGAGACGGAAGGAAATCTAGAAAGATTATACAAACATAGAAGATTTTCCTAAAACCCTCTTAGGGTTTCTTGATGCCTTTCTGTTTTGTAAAGAAAAATAACAACAGTTACCGCATGGGAATTACCGTAAATAAGAAATAGCGGCTCCCAAAACTGGCCTTTGGACTGAAAAAAACTATAAAAGTTCATAACAACTTGCTCACTTGCTAGGATACAGACAGTGCAAACAAAACATATTAGGAAGCAGTGCGTTTACCTGCCCATAATCAGTCCTGAACACAACAACTCCTTCTGCACTGGAAAGTACAGTGCTTGGATAATGTTGGCCATTTTCTCGCAACCAAACTCGTACTCCCTAAAATGGGGGGGGGGGGGGAACAAAAACCAACATTAATCAACAATTAATTTTACAAGTATAATCTCAGTAATTTCTCCTATCTCCCACACCCAACAGACATATGCAGATCCCATTTAATAAATAGCAAAACAGGTACGAAATCCCATCCAAAAGTACGCATTTCTGTTTATATTAATAACCCTAGCAGATTATGGGGTAGATGTTTACCTTAAAAAAATAGAAAACCACAAAACTTATGTGATTCCAATTCACTGAGTCACATAGATCAGTGGTCTCCAACCTTGGCAACTTTAAGACTTGTGGACTTCAACTCCCAGAGCAAAGCTGGCTGAGGAACTCTGGAAGTTGAAGTCCACAAGTCTTAAAGTTGCCAAGGTTGGAGACTACTGACATAGATGAGTTACAGTTACATAAAATTACATGTAATGTTCATATTTATGGTGCAGCATAAATCATGTCTTTGTGATCTTGTGGACCATAACATGCCACCACCACCACACCACCCTCCACTGTCACCCTGAGTCTCTCTAAACCAGTGGTAGTCAACCTGGTGCCTACCGCCCACTAGTGGGCATTCCAGCTTTCATGGTGGGCGGTAGGGGTTTGCTGTAACTCTGCTTTATAAATTTTATAAAGTAAAGTTACTTCCCTACTTTATAAATCACCTTTACTGTGGAACCGGTGGGCGGTTAGAAAATTTTACTACTAAAAGAGATACAAAACTGGGTGGTAGGTATAAAAAGGTTGACTACCCCTGCTCTAAACGGATGCCCACTGCATTTAACTATCTCATCTTCTGCTGTCCCTTTCTCCTTTTGCCTTCAATCTTTCCCAACATCAGAGGTGTTTTTTTTTAATGAGTCCTCTCTTCTGATCTGGTGGCCAAAGTATTTGAACTTCAGTTGGTTCACCACTATCCACCTCAAAAATAAGTTTAGGTGGGTGCAGGAGTTAAAATAATACATCAAGGTGATAAGCTTTAGATCATAATTTTTAACTGATTTGTCTTGAAAGGAGATTACACTGAAAGAAAGAAAAAATAAAAGGGGTAAAAAAGAAAAAGAAGGCCATAAGTTGAATTATTCGAATGCTTTATCAGTGGATGCTTAGAATTGGAAAACTAAAAAATTATAATTATGCCTGGGAAAGATTACTTAAAAGTTATACATACATGTTTTTATTCTTACAGATACACAAAATGTCTACAGGAGTTAAAAGTGATTTTCTTTTCTCTACAGTACAAATATAATTCTTCCCATATAGTTTTCAAGTATTAATTTAAAAGCTGTTCATTTTAAAATCCATTGTCTTAAGCACACTGTTCTTTTTGAATCAAAACTGCCTTTGGGCCTGTTATAGATGATATGCAAGTTCCAACCTGTTAAGGAAAAGTTGGTTTTACACTTGGCTGTAACCTCAACCTGAACAGGGTCATCATTCTGATGTAAACTGTAAAACTTTTGAACCTGAAATCATCCTGGATCATCATCTTCTGAACTAACGCTCAACAAATACTGTACTTAGGATAGTCTATACATATATCTTATTTCCAAAACGGGATTATGTTTGGTTTTTATTATGATGCTTGTATCCCAAATTTCCCAAAAGAATTTCTTTATAGGATACATAATTCAGTATAACCAAGCAATACTGAACAGAAGGTTCAGGAATAAATAAAACTAAAATATCAACCAAAAATTAAAATAACAGATAAAAGTAGGAAATTTATTATGATAATAGTCAACCAAAATGGAAGTTTTGTTAGGATCTAATGCACAGGTATTGTTTTTAGCTTATCTCCAAATCAGTAATTGCAGTCGATCCTCCGCTGACCTCTAAAGAAGAAGAGGTGGCGGATAATTGGTTGTTCGAGTTAATCATCTGCTGAGAGTGAGAGAAAGAGTAAGAGAGAAAGAAAGGAAGGAAGAGAGAGAGAGACAAAGATAGAAAAGAAAGAGAGAGAGAGAAAGAAGGAAAGAGAAAGAAAGAAAGTTGGAGAGAGAGACACAAGAAAGAAGGAAGGAAGGAAGGAAAGAAAGAGGGAGAGACACAAGAAAGGAAGGAAGGAAAAGAAAGGAAAGAAAGAAAGAAAGAGGGAAAGAGACACACAATAAAGAAAGAAGGAAGGAAGAAAGAAAGGAAAGAAAAAGAAAGAGAACTTATGATCACAATTGAGCCCAAAATTTTGGTTGCTAAGCAAGAGCATTGTTAAATGAGTTTCACCATATTTTACAAGTTGGCCACTCCCACCCGGTCACATGACTGCCACGCCATGCCCACAAAATAGGCCACACCTACAGAACAGGTTATAAAATTTTTTGAAATCCACTACTGGAATGTGTATATACGAAGAAGTATGGAAGCAGGCAGGAAACATGTACGTGAAAAGGGAGGATAGAAAAAGGAAATCTCACTCCTCATTGCAAGTCTTCCATAAATTTCAACATACATTTATCATAACTTTCCTGACAGAAGAACTTGGCTACAATAGAAACCATGTTATTATAAATGAGTGCAGTCATTACCTGCAAGCATTCTTGTTGCCAACATATTTTCTTTTTTTTTAATAAAAAGTTTTTATTAGTTTCATTACAGAAAAAAAACACAAAAAGAAAAGCATCATCTTTCATTGCATCTTGTAGAAAAAGCGTATCCATTGGTCACAAGTACATTTCGTGCGTTCTGTCCACAATCACATATATTCCATTCAGTTTAAGTTGTATATCTTAAAAATTTATATATTTTACTATCACCACACCACAATTCTCATTTAGTTAAGATTTCAAAGACCCAGCCACCTACAGGCATTTTTTCCCCTTCCCCCAGTTCCAGTCAATCTGCCATGTCTTTATATCTTTATAACATATTCTAAGAAGAAAAAAAGTCAATTAGTAGGACATCTAACATTTCCTCTCTCTAACATATCTTTATTATTATTATAGTTAACTAGGGGTTATTTACATTTTTCTCTCCTCTTCTCTCCACAGACACAAAAAGCAACAAGCCAACATACAGACAGAGAGCGACAGACACTGATCGTGTTTACTTATAGACTGGGCTCATTGTTCCACCTAACAACGCTCTTCTCCGTGAGTTCAAACAGCTTCAATTGCTGACAGGGCAATACGGAAGACGGAAGACGGTAGTAGCTACCGAGATAAAGCCAACTGACATTTGCAGCTGCCTGTCAAAAGTCCAGTTAATTCAGTTATCAGAAGACAGCTGCCCTTTGTCGACCGAGCGTTTTTTTTTTTTTAAAAAAGAACAATAATGCTTGTTGCCTGGAGATGAAAAGCAACATGGCTTAAGCAAAGTCAGAAACACAAACACCTGGACTACAGCTGGTTCTTGCTCTGAGGAGCATTCAGGAAAGCACACGCATCTTTCCCATCCATTTAGGATTTACCCTTTCATTCACAATGGAAGAATCTTTCCCGATTTGAAGGACCCCACCAGGGGTGAGTTTCTCGCCCCGTTCCAACCGGTTCGGTTGGAACGGGGCCGGCGGCGTCCTTGTACACGCGCGCGGTGCACGCATGCGTACTAGCGTCTGCGCGATGCTCCAGCTGCTCCTGGAGGATCACGCAGGCGCTGTATGCGTCCTGCGCATGCGTAGAAGCGCAGAACTCGTCAAAACCGGGTAAGGACCGCGGGCGGGCACGCCCTTCCCGGAAGTTACTTCCGGGTTCGCCGGCCAACCGGTTAGCAGGGACCGCCACGAACCGGTTGAAACCCACCCCTGGACCCCACGGAGGAACATAATACATTCAGAAAACATTTCTGTATTAAATCCCTCCCTCAGAAATGTGAAAAACCTGTCGGGAACGGGGGTGGGAGTAGAGAGGGAGTAAAAGAACCAACAGCAATTGACAGTCTAGCAATGCTTCCCTAATCTTCTAGGAGAGAAGATGACCCTTTGGCCCACAGTCATTGTATCCTATGCAATCAGCCAGCCGCCTACACATCTGCAATGAGTAGGGATCTCCTTTAACCAGTCAAGCGAGGAACTGATTTCAAAAAAAATAGAACTTAACTCTGATTTCCCCCCTCCGCCCCTCTTTTTTTGAAATGTCAATATGGAAGGTCGGTGGGTTGAGAAAAAAAGTGGCTCAAAGTTACATAGAAGGTGTCAGCCTCTGTTTTGCTGCTTGCTTTCTGTTGTAATATAATTCCTTGTGTAGGTGTGGGTCACCCATGGCCCAGTGCATAACAGGGCATGCAGAGCCACGCTGAACCACACAGGAGAAAACAAACTCCTAAAACTCCATAACATCCTGATAGTTCATAACATAACATCCTGAGATGTGCCCTACCAATGACGCCCAGGATTTGACCATATATAGACAGAACTTCCCTGAGCAGTAGATTAGAAATTGTACTTTTACAGGCTGTTTTTAATCACATGCTATTGCTCCTCCTGCCTTTGTCCTATCTCAATAAAAGGGGCTCTCAGACCCCCAATCTGGGTCGCTCCATCCCGAGAAAGATTGTGTCCTGTCTTTTCCCCACATTGGCCTCATGGACGAATCACGGGAACGTTACAGCTTTCGGCTGCCATTGAGATGGGGAGGAGGGCATGGTATTTGGGTGGGGAAGTATTCAGCGCAGGAGTGATTGTAAAAAGGGAGTTGTTCTCACCATCTACTGCGCATGCTGCAGATAGAGGATTTGCCGCCAAGGCCAACTGTCCGGCATCCCAACCTGATGATGCTTTTTGAAGATGTCTCCCACCTGACATCTGTGGGATGTGCGGATTGGACTATGGGATGGGGTTACCAGGGGGAGGGGGTTGGGTGACATATTGATATCTATGATTACGCGCGCTTTTGTCTCAGATCTTGCTTTGCCTAGCAGCTATCAACTCATGACCAGTAAAAGTACTCTTAATTCTGCAAAATGGAATTGAGTGGTTTCTTTCTTGCTCACTGAGGGAGGCTGCCTTGACAGAGGGCTTCTTTGACTGAGGCTGGAACTGGAGGACCCAGGTTTCCCCGGCAGCCAAAACCTAAATTATACCACTCATTTATTTTTGAAGAAGACGGAGTTCTAACAGCCGATCAGCTGCTTTAAGGAGTGTTTGAATGCGGCTGTATATTTGGTTCTGGCTGGAGGGTAGAAATGTTTGCTTTCTTTGTGAAACACATGGTCTGACGGGAGGGGTTTATATCTGAGGCTCGTTCGCTTTTTAAATGAATTAGCTGGTGCATGGAGTCATATTCCTCAGTGAACAACTCAGGCCCAGAAAGCACATTTAGAAACAGAAAGACAGACTGCAACCAGGACAAGCAAGAAGAGACTTGTAAAAAAAAGAGAGGAGCATAGGAGGCCAAGGACACCTCCTCTCCAGAGACTGTCAAGGTGACTTCAATGATTGTGACACAGCCAAATCCCAAACTATATAAAACTACAATAGAGAGGCTATCTTTTTTGGTCAAATGATTCCCAATGAAGAAAACTATTATAATAACAACCAGTAAAAGAAGAAGCTAAGAAGAGAGGTGTTGCACAGTGTGAAATATAGGATTACCCGCCTCTTGGGAATAACAGATAGGTTACTGTTGTGGCCCAGCAGGAGCCGTTGGAGCTGCCACCAGACTCCGACAGCGAGGGGCCCTATGAGTCAGCTCTGGAGGATGTGGAGAACTCTAGACAGGGTTCCAACTCCGAGCAGAGCGCAGAGAGGCTGGTTGGCCAACAGGAGGCGCCTGAGCCTTGGACCAGTGGGGAGGAGACAAGGGAGAGTGAGCCGAATGCCAGCAGTGAGTTGTTTCTGGATACACGACACCAAAGAGCTAATAGGCGTCAGGAACAGTTGCGTAGTTACAGGAGGTAATTGCACTCAGCTGGTGGTCATTAGGCTCCTCTCCAGACTATAAAAGGACTGCTTGTGCACACGCCCCTCTTGCAGAAGTCAATGCAGGAACTAATGTCGGAGAACATTACTGTGAGCTTGGCAGGCTGGATTGCTGCCACGGCTTATCTGTGCTGGATTGCTGCCCAAGCTTGTCTGTGCCGGTTTGCTGCCAAGGACCTGTCTGTCTGTTAATGCCGTAACTTATCTTTGGCTCGGAGTGTGTGTTGGTGTGGGACGAGGAGGGTCAGAACAGGTTACTGTGGGTTTGTAGTTGATGGAACAAGCTTTGGCCATCAGAAAAACCAGTATGCTGGGTTTATTCCTTGAATTATGAACCCGCATCATTTTGTACTCAGGATATTTGGAAAATGAAAAGTTGGGTTATCCCACAGAATCACTATAAATACTAATATTGGACACAAAGGTAAATTAAATCTAGGAATACGTTGTTGCTGACCTGATCAAAACACTGAAGATAATCTTGGGATGGTAAAAGAAATCAGAGACATGTAAAGCAAACATTATTGAAAGAGTACTGGACTTAAATGTTTATATACTCCAAATGCCTGTGCTTCAGAAAAAAGTAATGGGAGCGCCTGTAGTGCGCGCATGTGCACCGGAGTGTCGCGCATTGCATTATGGGTGCGGCACGCCCTCACACGACCCCCCTGCACTCCCTTCACTTATGGTACGCAAGCCAAAAGAGGTTCCCCATCGCTGGCCTAATCAGTTTAACATATGTTTGGGACAAATTGATAAGAGAATGTCAAAAATAACATATAAAGCATATAAAGAAACAGTCGCGATGAAATAAAATCAGCATAGCTTTTACGGTATATATTCTGCTTCACTAGTCACCAGATTTCTACTGTTATTTTGAGAATGCCAGTGGGCATGGGAATGGAAATGAATCTATCTAGTGTAGTGTATATCTGGATTTTTCAAAAGGACAGAGAAAATTCCTCATCAAAGGTTCCTTAGAGCAAATAGTGATCACGGGCTAAAACAATATGCCTTTTTTATCAGTTACAATATTTTTCTGAAAGGAGTTTGGTGGGGCTGAAAGGTATCGAAGAACAGATGAGACCTGGCAGCAATGATTGAAGAAGGGACTGTTTGTTGTGACAGCATCTCAATAGCAATTTGGAGATGCTTGAAAGGAAAAATAGAAAGGAAAAAAGAAAGAAAAGGAAAAAAACAATTGGATAAAAAGAGAGGACCGAAAGGTACGAAGTCCATAAAAAATAAACATGACTCAAAAAAGTTCTAAGAAGAAGAATGAAGTGGTGAACGGTGGAAGGTAGACTACTGATGGAGATCTGGAGATGAGAAAGGAGGGGTGGGAATATTTGAAAGTTCTCACATAGGTCATTGGGAGAAAAGTAAAAACAGGAGACAAGGAACTGTCCTTTTAACTTCAAACCCAGATGCTTGAACAAGGAAGTTGGAAGAAAACAAGAACAAGTGACTCTGAAGAAAGAAGTGTGGGGAGAGATAAGAGATAGTCAAAACAACTAAAGGCAATAATACGTCTAGGAGCTGAACTGTAAAACAGCCAAGAAAGTGTGAACAGAGTAATAACCATGGAGAACTGAGGACAGAAGTGAACAAGTTAACATTATAGCAAAGAAAGATAGGTAATACAGAAAAAAAAACCCTTCGTGGTTAAAAATGATGTCTAACTAAAATAAATCAAGTTAAAATTATATAGAAAAGAGCAAGCTCTTGCAAATGGTAAAAGGAGTTTTCTCATAAAACCTGATCTCTGTCTGTCATCACCCTTTCTAAAAAAAAATCCATGACACTAAGTTTGCAGATAATACCCAGCTATTTAGGGTGATGAAAACTAAAATTGGTTATGAAGAGCTTTTTAAACAAAGCAAATGGCCATTCCAACAGCAAACATGGTGTAATTTAAGTATCCTGGGCATTTTAAAAATAAATAAAAAACCCACCCTAACTTCACATATACTATAAGGTCTGGGCTGTGTGTAACTAACAAGAGAAAAATTTTGGGTCAGTGAAGATGTCAACATTTTGTGCAGCAGCTGCAAAAATTCCATGATAAAGATCATTAAGAAAGGGACTGAAAATAAAACTGCCAATGTCCTTATACAAATCTATGGTGTATTTGTACCAGGGATAGGATGTACAATATTGGTGGTCAGATTTGATAAATATTATTCCAGAACTGGAAAAATACAGAAGGCAATCAAAATGTTCATAAAGCTTTGAACACCTTTCTTGTAAGAGAACATTAGAATACTGGAATCTCTTTTGCTCATAAAAACATATATAAGAGGAGTTACCAATGGCTTTCTTAGGTACAATTCAGTGGTGGGATTCAGCCGGTTCGCACCTATTCGGGAGAATCGGTTGGTAACTTTCTAAGCAGTTTGGAGAACCGGTTGTTGGAAGAAATCTCCTTTTGTTTTTTCCCACTTTACAGGGCTAATCCTGTAAGGAAGGCAGGAAGGAAACATTCTAGTGTTGTTTCTAGCCTCATCTTTATTGCCCTGCTTACAGAAACTGCCTCTCCGGTTAACCCTCATTACATTGTAACAACTAAGGCGAAGTGCCA